>NC_138765.1:10960341-11240341 GCF_965113315.1 Podarcis vaucheri
GCAGAATCCTGCGTTTGCTCTGGACTTCTGTGCAAGCTTTATATTGCTGAGCTGACCTGGGCTGGTTGCCAAGTCCAGCCAGCTACAGTAAGCGGATCTGTCCTCTTCCGGCCCCCCCCCCGCCTTGCAACTCTCCTACAAAACACTACTTGAATTGGGGGAACAAGCCTGGTCTGTCACAGGACTCCATCTTTCGCAGAGTGATGGCCTCAGTTGTTAGCTTTGCCCCGAGCTTAAAAAGATCAAAAGATGAGTCGGGCACTTGTGATACTTTCTGGGAATAAATAAGTTGGAGTTGCTGTTTTTGGTTTTGTTTTTAAAAATCCTGCTTGAACGTTTATTAGTTGGCTTTCTAAATTGGTGTCGCATTTGTAGTGGAGAACTTATATGGCTTACCTGCAGCATTTTTACTTTTACGTGTTTGCACTTGTAGTGAACCAAGACTGCAAGTTTTAATCTGTCAACTGAAGCTTTATTGCAAATTTTAATAGGTGAGAAACCTAGTATGATTTTGAAGCTATTTTGGTTCTGGTGTGTTACTGTAAAAATGAATGAAAAAGAAGAAAATGAAATTTGCCTCCCCCCACCCCAAAGTCATGAGCTTGTGATTATTCTGAGGGTGTGTGCCTAAATCATATAATTCCTCCATTAAAAGCAAAACACTGTATTGAAGTTTTGATGTTGAGGTGCATTTCATTGATCAGTTATAAAGCAGATTATTTAATCAGTGAAGGCTGCAGTTATGCGTATGCTTACTTGTGAGAAAGCCCCGTTGAATTGAGTGGGACTTCTAAACAATAATGGTTGGCTTTATTCAGCTGATGTTTTGAATAGGCAGAGTGGAGTGGGAGACAAAATCCTTTCTCTTCATAAAGGTAAAGGTACCTCTGACCGTTAGGTCCAGTCCCGGATGACTCTGGGGTTGTGGCGCTCATCTCGCTCTATAGGCCGAGGGAGCCAGCATTTGTCCACAGACAGCTTCCTGGTCATATGGCCAGCATGACTAAGCCGCTTCTGGCGAATCAGAGCAGTGCACAGAAACACCGTTTGCCTTCCCGCTGGAGCGGTACCTATTTATCTACATGCACTTTGATGTGCTTTCAAACTGCTAGGTTGGCAGGAGCAGGGACTGAGCAATGGGAGCTCACTCCATCATGGGGATTCGATCCGCCGACCTTCTGATCGGCAAACCCTAGGCTCTGTGGTTTGGATCACAGTGCCACCCGCATCCCTTTTTCTATTCATATCCCCCTTATTGTGGAGTTTCTTTCTCTCTGGTTCCTTAACTATGTTACCTGTGAACAGGTTTCCCTCCCACATCATCCCTGTGTGAAGCATCTGACAAGGGAAGGAGTGAAAAAAGTGAACTTCTGAGGTGCAAGAGGGAGGAACTCTGCCAAAGTCTCTTTGCTGTTCATGCTTGGGGTGGGTCAAAGAGCTGAGCCAGGAGAAAATGGGTGCTTTGGGATTAGGACCAGCTTGGCCAGCACCTGAGCTTCCGTCCATATGACAGAAATGATATTAGGACTTCCAGGAGTTGGTAGAGACACCTTTTTCTTAAAACAACTTGCAGAAGTAATTCTGTGCAGTCCAAAGTAAATTATCCGGCTTCTGTAAAAAAAATAGGCAAGTGAGTTTAAGAGTATGTGTGTGTGCCTAAAAAAAGGGAGAGTTCTGCCAAAGCTTCGTGTAGGCCAGGGGTCTGCAACCCACGGCTCCGGAGCTGCATGTGGCTCTTTTACACCTTTGCCGCAGCTCCAGGGCGGATACTAGCGAGGGGAGGAGGCGCATTGTGCGCCCCGACACTCCCCATTGTGGCGGGCGCTGTACTGGCTGTGACATCGCATGCGTGCGGTGCGTGCGTTAGACATGCACCGTCCCGACGTCACCTTCCCGCCCGCCCACTACATTGTAAGGGGCATGTACGCTGGTCACTGTTTTGAAGGGGAGTGAAGAACACACACACACAAAAAGGTAACTTGTTAAATTTAGGTTTATTTCTATGAGGAGGAGTAATTCTGAGGGGTCAAACAAAGAAATAATTAAAAAGTGACAAAAAAGTTATTTTTATAATGACAAGTTTTGCAGCTCCCAGTTTTTTTTTCCTTCGGAAACGGCTCCAAGTGGCTCTTTTTGTCTTAAAGGTTGCAGACCCCTGGTATAGACAAAGAGAAGGTTAAACACCCCTTTGCCCTGACACTGAGTCACTAGTTGGAGACTCTGCTGCTCAACCTTCAGCCCTTGCTCAGTTTTAATCTGTGGCCCATGTTAAAAGTAAAGGAGCCTTACGAGGGTTTTGGGTATGTACACCTGGTTATCCAGACTTCAGAACTAAACATTGGAGTAGACTTTGCTAATGCTGCTCCTGCTTGTTGACAACCTGCGGTTTTGGTATATGTGTGTATGGTCAGTTTATGAGAAAATAAAAGGCATAGATGCACGGCATGGGGGAAAAGAGCCCGGTGGATTTAAAAAAAATGGTGCTACATATTCAGGGTGTGCTTGCTTACAGGGCAGCCTCATTCCCCCCCCCTTACATCCTCAGTTCTCTAGTTGTAAAATGGGTCCAGGCAGCTTACTTCACAGGGTCGCTGTGCTACTTTGTGAGTAAAGAAGGACACTCAGTGTGCATGCCGAAAGGACCTCTTTGGTATTAAAAATACAGAGTAAATGCAATCCCATCCTCAACACTAGCCGGAATGACGCAGTTGCCTCCAGGGGGTTGGTTTTGAGAACCTAAAGGGCAGCAGGTTGTAAATTATTTAATTTAGTATTATGATTGCTATACTTTTAGGCAATTGCAGGTTGTTGTTTTTAAAGTGTCTGAATGTTCCATTCTGTAAAATGAGAATAAACCCTGATTTGGGAGATGGAACGTAAAGGAAACAAATGGCTTTAGTAGCATACTTTGTTACGACAACGCAAACATCTGTGTGCACTGCTTTCATTTGGGAGGCAGGGAGAGAGTTGTCACCATTTGGATTTCCCACTTCAGGCACCAAAATATCTTGAGCGAGCACTGAGTGTGAATAATATTTAGTGATTTGCTGGAACAAAGACTGCCTGTCTGTTCATACGCAATTTTTGAGCTTAATTTTTAAAACTGGAAATTTCACAATACATATTTTGTACAGTGTATTACACCCTGTGTGCGAATTATTGGCAAGAAAACGCCTTCTCCATACAGTAAACAAAGGGCTGGGAATGGGGAGACTCCCAGGATTAAAATTTATCTAAGTTTAGACCAAGCAACTCTGCTTTATACAAAATAACCACCACCCATAGACTTTCTTGGCTTAACAGAGCTATAAGAACAACATACATATATAACGTATAAATTGTATCTATGTAAATTATATCCAACAGCATAAAAGTGTCTTTACCACAAGTGTTTACTTTGTATCATTTTAATTTTGTTTTAAATGTATTTGCTTTTTTTGTTTTTAACTTTTTTATAATCTTAAGTGTACATTGCCTTGTGAAGGCGATTAATACATCAGTAATAATATAGAGCAGCTTTCCTCTGGCACACTGAAAGTCCATGTGGAATTTCTTGGGCAGGACTATTCATAAACAACAAATCATCTTTTGTGCTAAGAAAGTATTAGGAAAATCAGCAACAACCATCCATATTTATTTCATAAATTGAACACACCTGCTCTTATTTTTAGTCCAAAGTTTTAAGTTATTTTTAGTCTACTTTAGATTTATACCCCGCTTTCCTATAAAAAGAAGAGCCAAAACTACAGTGGTGCCCCGCAAGACGAACGCCTCGCGAGACGAAAAACTCGCAAAACGAAAGGTTTTTTCGTTTTCGAGTTGCCTCACAAGACGAATTTCCCTATGGGCTTGCTTCGCAAAACGAAGCTTGCCCCGCAAGCTTCGGGGACAGCGGGAAGCGCAGCGCGTCTTCCCCGCTGTCCCCGAACCTCTTTTGAAGCAAGGGGCGGCGGGGAGAAGCGATCTTCTCCCCGCAGCCCCAGGTCCGGGGACAGCGGGAAGCGCAGCGCGTTTTCCCCACTGTCCCCGGACCTCTTTTGAAGCAAGGGGCGGCGGGGAGAAGCAATCTTCTCCCCGCAGCCCCTTGCTTCAAAAGAGGGGACAGAGCGGCGCTTCCCCTCTGTCCCCGGACGGTCTCCATAGGAACGCATTGATTGATTTTCAATGCATTCCTATGGGAAACCGTGCTTCGCAAGACGAAAAACTCGCAAGAAGAAAAAACTTGCGGAACGAATTAATTTCGTCTTGCGAGGCACCACTGTACATATAACAGTGGAAGAGAACCAGGCTGCAGTACTGCAGTTCAAAAGAGAAGCTGTACCTGCTGCAGTTCCTTGGTCAACATAATTGTCACCTCCCCTTCTTTGACTCTGGCCATCCTATTTCAACCTCTCTGCACTAGCTGGAAAGGTCTGCCCAGTGTGTACCCTCTCTTCCATCATTCTGGAAAACCCTGGCTGATACCTGCATTCAGCTGAATGCCATTCAAACCCCAAACTGATAATGTTTTTCTGCTAATGGGCTGCTCTGCCAGTGGCTGAATTGCTCAGGAAAGTCTCTCTTAGCTGGAATGCCTGCCATTTGAGGTGCATTTCTGCTTCAGCAATTAGTAGCTTGACTTTATTAGTAGCTTAAGGGTTTGCTGATTAGGGATGGGACACAACTTCCAGGGGAAGTGCAGGTAAGTACAGGAGCTTTCAATAAGGTCTGATATTCCACATTTCTTGGCTCATTGATCCTTATTTTCAGAAGGCAGTAATCACTTTTATTTACCCTCTCTCCGCTGATATCCTCGAAGAGCATTGTCATATTCTATAGTTTGTTCATTGCCACCATCAGAACTCAAAGAAATTTTAGACTAAACAAACAGGCTGGAAAGTGCATTGCACATTAAATTCGCACACGGAATTGAATAATAAACTGCAACCTTAGGTTCTCACTTCGAGAAGCTGGCCAGGGGCTTTGCTACAGAACACCTTTTAGGATCTTTTTTTCAAAGCCCAGAACGAAATGTGATGCCAAATGAAAGACTTCTTTCTCTCCGCATATCTGAACGCCTGGCCCGCACAATAAAGCAATTAAAGTGGAAGTGTGCAGCAGCTGCTGCAGCTTGGAAGTTTCTGGTCTTCCCCGATAATTACGTTAGTGGTGGAATTATCCTTTCTCCGAACTGAGCCTGGAGTGGGGGGTGGAGAGATCGCTCTGCTTCAGTAATCCAGACCGGATTACAACGTTGTAATTGGATCCCTGTGCAACGAACTCTGTTTTGTGATGCAAGCCACTTGTTTTGCTGCTCTCTGAGCGTTCTAAGTCGGTCTCTGTCTGTTCCGGCGTGTAAAAAGGACGCTTTGAGGGCAGCTATTAAGGGCTGCCAGAATTTCTTGCCTTAATAACAGGCCTCTTGCTATCTGCCTCCTTGCTATCTGGGACGATTGGGGCAGTGGAGGGGGGGGAAGGGACTCCTTCCTAGGGAAGCACAAGCAATTTACATTGGCAGTAAATGGGGCTGTGGATGTACTTTGTGCTAAAGCAATCCCCCTAAAATTCTGCTGCAAGGTACCCCCAAATCCAGGGCCCAGTTTTTCAAAGCCTTTCCCCTAATTTCTCCTGCTTTGCAATAGCTTCTCCTAGCCAATTGGGAGGGGCAAGGAACTCTTTGGGAAGGAGGAGCAAATAAATCCAGGCCCCCTGCAAGCCCCTCTGAATCAAAGAGACTGGTTCTGGCCCCTGCTATGTGGTTTGTGGATGAAGGCTGGGAGCAAAGTTCCCTCCTTCCAAAGCTGCTGCTACTTTTCCGTTGCACCTGATTTCTACCTTACCCTTATCCCTTGTAAGACCTTCTGTGTCGTCCTTTCCCAGCCCTGCCTTCTTTTCCTCACACTGGCAGGCTTCCTTCTCTCCAGACTTTGCCAGATTAAGTTTTTGCAAGGCATTTTGCGCAGGCGTAGACAAGGTGCTGAAGCTCTGGCATCTGTGGAGCTTAATTCCACAGCTCCTCTGGCTTTGGGAATGTCTGCAAATGTTGCTAATGCGCTTTTGAGCGTGAAACTAATTCTGGCACAACTGCACTGGCTACCAATTAGTTTCCAGCGCAATTGAACGAGCTGCTTTTGACCGAGAAAGACGTAAGTAGCTCAGGACCTTAAGGCCCACCTCTCCCCACATGAAGTAGCCAGACCCTGTGCTCATCACTGGAGGCCCTTCTCTCTCTGCCCACCTCTGACGGAGGTGCAGATGGTGGAAACTTGAGAACAGGCCTTCTCAGTGGTGGCTCCCTGCATGTGGAAGGCTCTCCCCCAGGAGACATGCCTGGTGCATCGTATTTATTTTTAGGCAGCAGGCAAAAACATTTATTTTCAGTTAGGTTCTATGACCTTTATTTGAAGGGTTTTAGGTGTACTTGTGGCCTCTTAACTTAGTTGGGTGGGTTGTGTTAAAGGTAAAGGGACCCCTGACCATTAGGTCCTGTTGTGGCCAACTCTGGGGTTGCGGCACTCATCTCGCTCTATAGGCCGAGGGAGCCGGCGTACAGCTTCTGGGTCATGTGCCCAGCATGACTAAGCCGCTTCTGGTGAACCAGAGCAGCACACGGAAATGCCGTTTACCTTCCCACCGGAGCGGTACCTATTTATCTACTTGTACTTTGACATGCTTCGAAAGTACTTTGTACTTGTACTTTGACATGCTTCGAACTGCTAGGTTAGCAGGAGCAGAGACCGTGCAACAGGAGCTCACCCCGTGGCGGGGATTCGAACCGCCGACCTTCTGATCAGCAAGTCCTAGGCTCTGTGGTTTAACTCACAATGTCACCTGTGTCCCTGGGTTGTGTTAGTTCTGCCTTTTTATATACTATGGTTGGTTTTAAGGGTTTGTTTTTGTTTTTATTCTTTGTTTTGGTGTTAGTATTTTTAAAGCCACTTTGGGTCACTTTTCACGAATAAAGGAACCAGAAATGTATTTGATAACAATAACAATATTTGCAAGAACAGGCACTAGAAGATTGCTTTTTTAAAACAGAGACCCAAGATTTCCATGAAAGAGTTGTCCGTCCCAAAACACATATTGCACTAGGAAGTCCCCAGTTCAAATGTCACCTCAACTGCTCTTTGTGACGTGTGTCATCATGGGTGTGCAGTCTTTTTGTTTCAAAGGACAAAATGTACTAGTAGCCTGCCCTGAAATCATGAGAGAATCACAAAACAGTTCATTAATACAATTTACAGTAATGGAAAAGAATTTCCAGTCATTCTGTTTGGTCTACTATTGCAATAAAGTTTGCAATGCTTTCAGTCTCTCGCAAAACAATTGAGATTACATACCTTTTGTCATTCCCCAGATAGCTCCAGTAAATTGTCCGAGTACTGCTAAATCCTGTGCTGTTATGTGTCACTTTGGGGGGGGGGGAGGTTTCAAGTTTTGGGCATGCTGAATCTTGATGGGCCGTGGTCAAATCAAATAATAAAATTCCTGTGGAAATTGCTAATAAAAACATCTTGGGATCCTGTGTTAATTTTAACTCTCAGCGTGTCATTAATAGGATCTAGTATACATTTTATAGTTTTAATAACAGAACCACCACCAATGAGCAAAATTATCCTTTCCCCTCCATGTTTCCAGCATATACCTGAGCCCCTCCCATTTGTTTTTGACAATTAAAATTACTTTTCACACAGAGGGAAGCAATACAGTGGTACCTCTGGTTGCAAATGGGATCCGTTCTGGAGGCCCGTTCACAACATGAAAAGAGGGCAACCCACAGCGGCACATCTGCGCACGTGCGGGTTGCGATTTGCCGCTTCTGCGCATGCATGTGACGTCATTTTGTGCTTCTGCGCATGCGTGAGCGGTGAAACCCGGAAGTAACCCTTTCCGGTACTTCCGGGTCGCCGCGGGACCTTAAAGAACGTAACATGAAGCAGACATTACATGGGGGATGACTGTAGTGAATTTATTCACCAATGGTCATAGGTGAGGCTTTAAATTAACTATCCATTTAGCTGAATTATTTTCTTTAATCTGTAATGAAGCCTGATAGATTTGGGATCAAACTCTCTTGGTGGTTTTTACTTTTGTAAAGGCAAGCTTCCCACTGGGCATGCCCAATCCTGTGTGCACATGTAGGGTGATGCTCTGGATCCTGGCCTTTACCTCCCCATGCAGTTTGGGGGTGCAAATGCTGGTATCATTTTTCAGAGCTCTCATAAGCTGTTGTTGGCATCTGACTGTCTTGAAACAATGGAGTGCACCTCTAGGGGCAAAGTCTAACTGCTGTGTTAGCAGCACCGAAGTGACTTCTCTGGGCGCAAGCCCCTGGGCAATGGTTGTGGAGGTCCTGAACTGCCCAGAAGACAAGACACCCCCCCCTTGACCTCACTGATGTGGTCCAAAGGAAAGCAGAGCAATACATTCAGTACCAGCTTGGCCGCAGGAGTTGCATACAAGGCACCATCCAATTGTCTTAGGGACGCCACTCCAGATTTGTGTTGGGTTTACTCCTTAGCCTTTTTCTTCTCCCAAAGATATCCTGCAAGGCAGCAGAGGTTGAGGACCAGAGTTTTCCTTCTCCTAGATGGGCTCCCTTCCCAGGTGGACAAGCCCCATCTGCCCCTCACTTCCCTCTACAGCACGTGCAGAATCGGCCTTCTTGACCGTTGGATGCGCTCTTGGTCTTGTCTGCTCAATCTGCTGGATCCTGTCTTTGCATGCAGTAGAAGTCCCTAACTCACTGAGGGTTTGATACCCATTGGCTACCCTCACCTGGTTTAGCCCGCCAGTCAAAGCCATTCCTGAGGTGTGGCTGCTGTTCCCTTCTGACAGCTTCTAGGAGCCACAAGTGAGAGCAAAGATCAGGGTGGGGACTAAAGGTGGACAAGCTGCCTCAGAAAGAGCATGATGTGTCTCCCTCCCCTAACACCCCTTACACCTCTTTCGTAAGCAAATGTGTGTAAAGGAGCTCTGAACACCTGAAATGCAGTGGTGATGCTTAAATGTGCTAGCTTTCAGCTTTGAAAGAACCCAGTTTCTGAGCTCGGCCATCTGCATTCTGCTGCTTGAATCAATTTGACGATCTGAGGTACCCGATTCCCTGCTCCAGTGAACAAAGCTTTGTGGCTGCTGTCAGGATTCTGGCAAATCATCTCATTACGCAACATCTGCTAACACCAGCAAAAATGCTGGCTGCTTGGACAGGGCTGGAAAAATCCTAGAAACCAAATGCTGGCACCTAGGTTAAAAAAAATACCCCCAATCTCTTTTCTCAGGTGTTGAACCCTTGAGAATAAAAGTTTGCCTAAGGAGCCAAATCCTTATGACTAGTCCTGCAACTGATTTCATTGGCACACACAAAAACATCACTCCAGTTCCCCTCTCTGCCGCCTCAGTTTCCCCTATTACTCTCTTCCGCAACTTTCTAATGCATGAAGAGATGGAGAATTGGTCCCTTTGCATGTTGCGGCTCTTACAAGCAAGCAAGTGTTCTTTATTATTATTTAATATTTATATACTCCACTCTTCTGCTAATAAGAGTGGTATGTGACAGAGCACGATATTATAATCTGGTTGCCAGGTTTTAGCTAGCACTCACCACTAATGACAGGTGACCTGTGAAATTGCAATATGGCTTTTGAAAATTTACTTGATGTGTATTTGTTTATCTGGTTGTTTGGCTTTTAAAAATACCCTGTCCCACCCCAAAGGCTCCTTACGGTGTGTAGGTGGCATAAATCAAATGGGCTGCTAACCATCAGTATGATCCTTTCTCTCTCTCTTTCAGCTCAGAATGTGACTGTGGAAGAAATTATCACCGCCTACAAGCAAGCCTGTCAGAAGTTAAACTGTAAACAGATACCCAAACTACTGAAGCAGATCCAGGTATGTGCCTTTCCTTAAGTGCACAGCAGAAACGCTTATCAGATTTGTCTGTCAAAGGCAGAGATGGATTTTTATAAACACTGAAGAAAGCTGGCTATCACTGGAACTGAGCAGTAATAAAAAAAGTCCTCTCTTGAAGTTGGGTCACATGTATTTCAAAGGCTGCAGCCCAGGCCCATGTAGCACAGCAAACACTAAACAAGGACAAGGTTTGTGTGTTTGCTTCCAAGATGGCTGTACTAACCTAGAGAGGGAACTGGGCCAGAGCCCAGAGAGCTAAGTGAGCCTGCAAGGTTATGAACATCGGAAGGTGCTTCACACAGTAACTGAAGATGCTGAGCTTTGCGCCCACCCTAAAAGCATACAGGGATAAATCTATCCATGCAGGCAACAGTGATCTAGAGCCCATTACTGCTCCAACGAGCAGCTTCCTAGCCTCTTTCCCATAGCGGCTGCTGTTTGGGTGGTTTTAGGAAGTGCTGCTCTCTCTGTTGCTGGAAACAAGCAAAAGGAACAAGATCTTCCAATTCAGCAGCAGAGACCCACTCCAAAGGGCAGGGGTTCCCCAGACGGGGACATTATGGCATGGGACATTATGTCCCATGTCATTGCACAATGGGCAACACCCATTGGCAGGACAAGACGAAGGCCCTCTCTTTTGCAGAACGTGAGAGCTGGGCAGGCTTCAAGTATTTGGGTTCCCAGGAACCTTCAGAATGGTGCCATTTACACACCCAGGGTGTGAAAGAGGGAGGACAATTTTGGCCCCTTATTTTGATTTGAAACCCTTCTCTGAAAACAACAGCTTGGGACAGAAAATCATCAACTGAGCTTTCAGCTCATGTTGAGATGATTGAAGAATTACCAGTAGCAACCAAAATGTCAATTATCATGAACCAGGGCAAGAAAATGAATCCACCTCTACTTGTTTTGCAGGATTTGCGGTGTAATGCACACACTTGCATTGTATATTTGGGCCGATGAATGAAAACCTCTTTGTTATGAAGTGGCTAGCTATTATCAGTTTCTGGAATGACAGATTTGATTACTGTATGTGCATCCCTAGTCATTGTTTACATTGGTGTAATGAACTTTTCGCCCTTCTATTAGCTGGGAAATTTTATTATTAAATCTGTTATTAGAAGTGTGCGTGTAAATGTGTGTGCATCTGTCTTGTTCATTTCTTTTTTAAAAAAAGAAAATTGTGTTGTTGTTTAAAAAAGGCCAGTCTCCAGATTGGACCCAGGAGCAGCCCAAACCAGTCCTGGAGAAAGAAGCTAACCCTTATATATCGGGATATCTCCTCTCATCGGACCTGTTCCTAACTCTGGATCTGAACCAAATTGGGCTGGGCCTGGATCAGATTGGGAAATGAAAGATGCTCATATTACATAGAGCTTTTGAAACACTGGGCTGTCCATGCTTCCCTTTAGGTCTTCTTCTTCATTATATCTTACCTTTAAGCCGTTCCCTTCCGTGTGTAGTAATTTGCTGTTGCTTTATTGCAGGAATATAAAGACTTGACTCCCAGGATAGAGTGCCTGGATCTGAAAGGTACATATTTCCGTTCCCGAGTCTTCTGTTGACACAGTGCAGATCACAATCATCTTGCCGACACTGGTTATTTCTCTGTGACTGATCCCTCAAACCTTCTATCTGGGAGTCTGTGCTTGAAAATGGTCCCCTTTGGAGATTAGGAGGGGTTGGGGAGAAGGAATGTTCAGTGTTGTAAATGTGAGATCATTCTGCCTAGGCCACAGGTGTTACAACATAGTGTCATGTGCAGATTTGATAAACTCAGAGGTCTTGTTTTGCTGGCAAACGCATGGAAATCTTGCGTTCTGAAGCCAGCTCACTATTTCAGAGGTTTGCCAGCCTGCATCTACTCCCTCCTCCAACCCTTCCCCCCCCCCCAACAGCACCCCATTTTGTTCACATCCCAAATCCTTTCTCTGGTCCCAGATTTAACATTTGCAATAGCCCGCAAATGTTTGGAAACGAACCAGATTGTGTAACCATGTTTGGCACATGCAAACGGAACACACGGCTGACTCCAAACTAGAGGTGCACATGGTCCTGATTTGGGGTTATGTGGGGTCATCCCCTCCCTCGCCTCTCCCACTCCCTCACCTGGTTTCATATTTCATAACCAGCGAGTCGCTCCTTGCAAACAAACGAGGGAGCATCCTGTCCGTACTGCGGATACAGGTTGCTGACTTCAGGGCACGTTTACGTACAGAGTTTGCCTGTGAAATTTCTGCTTCCGTTGAGAGGCCAGTCCTAGTGGGCAGGGCGGAGAAGATTGCGAAGGCCCCAAGGCATACAAGGGTGGGGACTTCACTGGAGTGGAAAAGCAAAGCAGTGGCTGAACAGATGGTATGTGATTGGGCAGGAGGAGGGGAAAGAGCTGCCACTTTGGGTTTGCTGGCTCCTTAGCAGAAATGAAGCCCAGGCCTGCAGTCGTTCTTCATATTTGGAGTACAGCACCAACGATGCTTCGTGGTGCAAAACATTCAGCTTAATGTCCTGGGTTCCTTCGGAGGAAAGGGTGGGATATATGTTTAAGAAATACTGTATTTTTTGCTCTATAAGACTCACTTTCCCCCTCCTAAAAAGTAAGGGGAAATGTGTGTGCGTATTATGGAGCGAATGCAGGCTGCGCAGCTATCCCAGAAGCCAGAACAGCAAGAGGGATTGCTGCTTTCACTGCGCAGCGATCCCTCTTGCTGTTCTGGCTTCTGGGATTCAGAATATTTTTTTTCTTGTTTTCCTCCTCCAAAAACTAGGTGTGTCTTATGGTCTGGTGCGTCTTATAGAGCAAAAAATACGGTAGCTCTGCCTTTCCTGTAATATTTAGAACGCCAGTTCTTAGCTCTCATGCAGCAGGTGTTTTTAGAATGTTCCTATTTAGACTTGCACCATTGTTTAGGGAATAGATGATGACGTGTCATTAGAAAGTCTGGTTTAAACCAGCCTCCCACCCCGCCCCTGGTTTAAATCATTTTTGTACCCCACCAAGTTGCACCTTAATGCCTGGGCCTCTATAGCCCGGTTGTTTTCCAGTTTTTAATGCAGTGTTTCTCAAACTTGGGTCCCCAGTTGTTGTGGGACTGCAGCTCCCATCATCCCTGACCAGTGGTCCTGCTAGCTAGGGATGATGGGAGTTGTAGTCCAAGAACAGCTGAGGACCCACATTTGAGAAACACGGATGTAATGCATCCTGTTTTTGACAGTGAACCCTTTTAAATGCTGGAGGCTTGCAGATTTACTTTGTCTCTTGTTTTCCAGGCGAGAAGTTAGACTACAAGGCTTGTGAGGCCCTGGAAGAGATTTTTAAGCGCCTCCAGTTCAAAATAGTGGATTTGGAGCAAACGAACCTAGATGAAGATGTAGGTTTGCATGTAACATATAAAGAACTGCCTTTTTTTCTTCTCCACCCCACATCTTGTGAACAGTCAGCTGAGTTGAATCCTGCCATTCTTTAACATGGAGGAACTTACAGTTCGGGGGCTGAGCGTTTAGATATAAGGAATATGGCCTAGTGTTGTCTGTTCCCATCACCCACAGCTCTCTGGCATCTTCGGCAAAGCATTTCCCCAGGCCTGTGGCTGGAGATTGAACCTGGACCCTTGTGCACACAGAGCTTTGCTACCAGATCACGGGTCCCTCCAAATGGTGTGACTGGCTCGAGTCCTCAGACTGAATATCTTGACATGCTGCTCTTCAAAAACTGCAGCAAATTGCTTCCTGAAAGTGGATTCCCAACATTGGCTAGTGATGGCTCTGTCTAGGCTTTGGGGGCCCTCTTCATAAGACACATTAGTGAGGCCCCTTAATTTGGAAGTGGCGGGGTGTTCAAATCTAAAATCCTGTTGAGCTGCTGGTGGTCACGTAGGGTGAGAGTGGTGGCAGGTTGAGGTGGCCTCACAAAGGTTCGTTCTCATCACTCCCTGGACCCTGCCTAAGGCCTGATCTGCACATTAAATCATAGAATTGTAGAATTGGAAGGTGTCCGAAGGGTCATCTAGTTCAACCCCCTGTAATGTAGGGAAAAGTGAATTGTGCTCCTTCAGAATATAGGTAGGGGGTTGCCATTCTTGAATAAACTCCCTCTTTTAAAAAGCAAGCAAAGCTCCATGCAAGTGGAGAATTGGCACAGCTGGGATGAGGTTAAAAACGTCCTCCCTTTTGTGCTTGTTTTCTTCTTGCATTAGGACTTAAATGTGACCACCCCCCACAATTCCACCTTGGGATTGTGCCATGTCTTCCCACTCCATCTGTGGACAAGGTTTATGGCCCACTTTGTTAAGATGTACATCCAGCATTAAAACAAAAATAAAAACGACCTCTTCATTTATTGGGCACTTGAAAGTGATGGATGACCAGCTCCAAATTCTCCCTCTCTCCCCCTGCCCGCTCCCTGTTAAAAAGTATAAATCTAGGGCTGTAGTCAGCTAACTTTTACTCAGAGTAGACCCGTTGGAATGAATGAGCCTAAGCTAGTCATGGCAAGTAATTCAGTGGGTCTACTCTGAGTGTCTCATCTTAAATTACACAGCCATCAGCAATGTGTTGTGGTTCCCTCTTCATGCAAATTACAGGAGTTGCATTTGAGTACATCGTGCCAGTTCAGTCTGCTCCTCTCATAGGCTTGTTGATAAGCAAGTCCCAACGCGAAATAACAAATAGTTTGTGGTTGGAAGCATAGAGCAAGACAGGTCTTGTGTTGTCTCCTTGACTTAGTTTACTGGTTTTTCAGTGCTATGACTAGCCAATTATTTCCCTGGGGGCAGCCTCCAGTCTCCTCCCCCCTCCCACTAGCCCTGAGCTCCACAGTATACAAATTAGACGAACAATACATTTCATTGCAGAACTTCAGAACCAGAAATGGCATTTGAGAAGTAGCGATGAACAAATACAGCAGGTGCATTCATAAATCGAGGATCAAATTGGAAGAGTTTTGAATTTGATTCTTTGCAGACCTTTACTGCTTGCGGAGTTTCCATGTTCCTACTGCTCTGAAACTTGTGCAAAAGACCTGCTTGCTGTCTCTGGATAGTCTCGCCCTTCCTTCCTCTCCCATCAGTAATACTCAGTAGCTGAGGAAGGTGCCCTGAGGATTGTCTAGTCCCACCCCTGCAACGCAGGAATATTCGGCTGCCCCATACGGGGATCGAACCTGCAACCTTGGCATTATCAGCACCACACTCTAACTAGCTGAGCGATGTGCTGTACTGTGTTAGGCTGCAGGACCGGGTCAGTGAGGCCTTGTCGCAAGGTGTGCTGCGATTCTGGACGTCTGCTCCATTTGCACATAGTGAGACTTTCTTCCAAGTAGCCGCATGCAGATTTGGGCTGTGAGCAAGTTGATACTTGGTTTGGATCTATCGCCTTGAAAAAGCGCACCTCGGTTTCAAACCACAAAGAGAACTTGTACGTTGTGTAATGTTGTCTTAAAAGATTATCGGCATTGCTGCATGAACTTTGCCCATTTTGCGCCCTCTCTGGGTCGCGCCCAGGACAGGCTGCTGCGGCCACACCCTTGCTAACAGCCCTGGTGTTGTTTCTTTTGTTTTTGCCAGGGTGCCTCGGCGCTGTTTGATATGATTGAATACTATGAGTCAGCCACACACCTCAACATCTCGTTTAACAAACACATCGGCACACGAGGATGGCAGGCAGCTGCGCACATGATGAGGAAGGTTTGTATTCATGATTAGAAAGCATTTCCCCTCTTCTTTCCCCGCCCCCGAAATTGCATTGCTTGCAGTAGGGTTGCAAAAAGAGGGCAAGCATTGAGCCCGTGTCCTCATTCATGCCCAAGCCCCGTTTCACCGTCAAGCTGCAGCTCCCATTGCCTGGAAATGCCACAAGTTAACATTTCTGGGGCAAAAGACTTTCCTTCCCTTAGAGTGAGCATTGACAGGTTCTCCACGGTTCCATGGGCCCAGCTGTAGATTTCCCTGGTGGAAGAAATTTGTACTGTCTGGTGCCAGTGGCAGACATAGGGACTCCAGTAGGACAGACTATATTAATGTCCCAGCAAAATTACAATTTAAGCAGGCAGCAAATCCTATCATATACACACACACCTTGATCTGAAGAGTAAAAGATTCCCTAACTATTTTTAAAAATCCATAGAAATGTGTTGTGACAGTTGTGCCACAAAACTCAGACTAAAAGTAAGGCAGAAATGGAGGGGGAGATATACGTGTCCTTAAGGCAAAGTGGGTTTGTGCTGATTCCTTGAGAGCGCTGGGTAAGCTATTGGAGCTGCGAGAGCTGACTGGGGTTTTTAAAAATCCTGATTTCAGCCCATGCCCTCCATGCGAAAAGGGAGGAGGGCCTTGAGATGAACAATTCCTATAATTTCCAATTTTATTGTTTCCTGCCTGCTTCCCACTCTGTGTGCTTTGCTTTACAAAAGCTTGAAAGAATCTGTTCCCATGTGCAATTGACTAAACCTTGGTGATCCTTTCGTCTGCCTCCCACCTTAGCATTATCTCACTGTTATCTCGATGGCGTCCATTCAGGTGTTGAAACAGACTTTGCTGGCGACTTGATCTATACCTGCTGACCTTTACCAGGCATGAGGAGCTCAGGATGTTTTCCTGAATGGCTTTCGGAACACACTGTGATCAAGCTGGTTCCAGGGTCAAGCAAGGTTCATAGTGGGGAATCTCGTTTCCTGTTAAGTTATGCCAGTCCATTTACTTACGCCATGATCTGCAGTAATAAACCATAGAATAAGTTCAGATTGACACACACCCCTATTCGCACCTGCGCTCTGTTAATTCAGGAACTCGGTGATAATCTCCTGCTTTAACGGGCTTACGGATCTTGCTGTTCCTAGCTGCAAATAGAATAGTTTCCCCAGTGTGGAGTGCTATGCAAAGCCTGCACAGCAGACAGGAATCTTGGGCAGGGGCTAACGCTTCTCGCCCTTACCACAAGTCTCTTTAAGGTTTTTTTCTCTTTAAACAGCGACAGCAGCCTCTGTACCCCTCCACAAGGCACCCCATCCACAGCTTGTGCAGCAGGGCTGCCTGATGCCAAGCGCCAGGCCCGGTGGCAGCATAAGGCAGCCCCAGGACTTCCTCCTGGGAGGAAGAGCTAACCCACCCACCCTGCGAGACAGGGGGCTTGATCATCTGAGAAGCCCGCCCCTTCGCTCGTGCAGGGGGTGTGAGCTAACTCTTTGCCTGTTCAGGAGTAGAAGAAGAAGAAGAAGAGTTTGGATTTGATATCCTGCCTTTCACTCCCCTTCAGGAGTCTCAAAGCGGCTAACATTCTCCTTTCCCTTCCTCCCCCACAACAAACACTCTGTGAGGTGAGTGGGGCTGAGAGACTTCAGAGAAGTGTGACTGGCCCAAGGTCACCCAGCAGCTGCATGTGGAGGAGCGGAGACACGAACCCGGTTTCCCAGATTACGTGACTACCGCTCTTAACCACTACACCACTGCGGGTGTGCGGCTGCTAGCTCCTAAACGGAGAAGTCTACCAGAGCCCCCACCCCCGTCTCCAGCTTGTGCAAGCAGGCAGCCATGCGCCCCTGAACGCAGAAATAGAAACAAGCCGCCTGCCTGTGTGGGCAGCCGAGGGAGGAACAAGCTACATTGGTCTGGCCGACGTAGCTTGTTCTTCCGTCAGCGGTATCAGGGCCAGTGCGAGGTGGCTGCTTCACCCGGCATTATATCATGAGTGAAACCACAAAGCTGTGTCCCTCGCCATGGGCTGCAGCCGGGTGCTGGTGGCATGAGAACTCGGGCGCAGCAGTGGTTTCACTTTCAGCACAGTGGTACCTCGGGTTACAGACGCTTCAGGTTACAGACTCCGCTAACCCAGAAAAGTACCTCGGGTTAAGAACTTTGCTTCAGGATGAGAACAGAAATCGCACAGCAGCGGGAGGCCCTATTAGCTAAAGTGGTGCTTCAAGTTAAGAACAATTTCAGGTTAAGAATGGACCTCCAGAACGAATTAAGTTTGTAACCAGAGGTATCACTGATTGTTCTCTCCTGCTGCGCATGTCTGGTCCACTGCATACTCTTCTGGCTGCTTCCAGCCCTTTGACTTGGCTGCGCGACAACCTGCTTTGAGGTGCTGGCTGAGAGCACCTCTGGCTCACGGGCGTTCTGAGCTGAAACGTTGGTTGATATCCAGGTACAGCACCGTTCATACCTTTCTGTGACCTGACTCTCAACCTTTCCTTCCTTCCTCAGACAAACTGCCTCCAGTACTTGGATGCCCGCAACACACCTCTGCTCGATCACTCGGCACCGTTTGTGGCGCGCGCCTTGCGCATCAGCAACAGCCTGGCCGTGCTGCACTTGGAGAACGCCAGCCTGTCGGGGCGGCCCCTTATGTTGCTAGGTGAGCAGCTGGAGCTGCCCTCTGTGTACCCAGCCAAACGCCCTTCTCTCTTGCTGACCCTCTGCTTCCATTGCCCCTTTCCCTAATTCCCCGCTGAGAGCTCAGCTTGCTGCTAGCAGGCGTCTTTTCTGCGAGGGCTCCTTGCCTGCCAAAGGCATCCCTCTGCAGCACTGCGAATGTGCCAGCATTGATGGTCCTAATGAGGGGCAGAGCGGTCCCCACAGATGCAGGAAGAAGCCCCCTTGTTGCCTTCCCTCATCCCTGGGCTCTTCAGTCTGCCTAGATCCTTGAAAGGCGCAGTTTGGGGGCTCGAAGGGCACCCTTGCCTTGCCAAAGCTCCCAGATCCGCATGCAGAGTCCATGATGGGGGGCAGGGGGGGTGTCGAAAAATATAGGGGAGGATTGAATAGGAACCACACATGCTCTGGTTTTGGTTCATCCTGACTCTTCCAAGTATGAAATCCAGGCTTTACCACTAACATTGGACTCCAGTTCCCAAAGGCATCATTTTTTAAGAATAGCCCAGGTGAGAGATACCAAGAGAAGCAGTATTAAACTTGGGAGAACGCAACGCCCACACCCGGTTTTTTGCATCCTGCTGAAGGCATTAATAATGAATAGGAGCCAGCCTAAAGAATGCTAGCAATAATGGATGAAGCTTGAAAGACAGTCGCCTTCAGTTACGTGGCGCCTAGTGACAAATGCCCAGCTGCGGCTGACCTTGTGCTTTCAGTTCCAGGTGTCTATAAATGAAGAGCAGGGAGGGGTTGGTTCTTAAATTCCATTCTCTTCCTCCTCTTGGGTAGTCAGTCTTTGCAAGCCAGTTGTGGACTCTCCGCAGCCCCAGGCAGAAGGCAGGTGGATTGAATGAGAACTCATGGCTTTCAGAGAAAGTTCTCTCTATTGGGCAGGACAAGCAGTTCTCCTCCTGAGATTTCTGTTGGAATTCTGCCTGGGTCAGAGGAATGTGCCACAGCGTAGGCACCGGCAGATATTCCTGTCGACCTCCCCGCGTCTCCACTCTGCTGATAAGCAGGCGAGGTCCCGGCGATTCATCTCAGATGTGTGAGAGGAACACACCGTTCATCCTCTCTCCCCTTTGGTGTCCCCCAGGAGGGGAAAGAAGCAGACAGAAAACTATTTACATCTTTTATTTCTGCCTCTCATATCAGTACAGAGAAACATGTCTGCACTCGACAACAGCAAGAAGAAACTCCTCCCATGTACTTCCAGTACAGGTCATATGACACACACACTGAGCTAACATCCGGTGCTCAGTACAGAATGGACTGCCCCTTTGTTTCCATGGCAACAGTCACAAACATCCTGTCTGGCTTTCCAGCCACAAGCAGCTGACTGAGCTGCTGGAGCCTTTGCTTGCTGCAGCATTGGTGCTTTATGGTAACAATTTCGTAGGCTTCCAAGACGCCGCTGCCATTTTCTCATACATGCCCTTGAAGCGGCCCCAGCTTATCTCCTCTTTACTCACTTATTACGTCTTGAGGTGGATAAAGGGCTGGTGGATTGTGCCTCTCCTTGCTCCATCCGCATGGGGCAGCCAGTCCACCTCGTCTTGTGGGCAGGAACGGGGAGTTGTCTCACTGAGGAAAACTGGAGAAAGACAGCAGACCTCATTATTTAACTTGTTGGTTTCAAACGGTCGGCCAGTTGGCTGGTGGGCTCATTTAGGCCAAGGTCAGATCAAGGGGCAAGGCCCATCTCTCCTCCTTACTTGCTTTTGGCAGACGCATAACAGGCCGAGGCCAAGGGCTTGTCCTGTGAAGGGATGCATCAGTCGCACAGGGGGTCTGTGGCCTGGACTCACATCCGCTGCCCAGCTGGGCAGGCAGAAAGCTCGTTGTCACCTGGGAGGCTCAGCAAGGCAGCCGTTGTTGTTTAGTTGTGTCCGACTCTTTGTGACCCCCTGGACCAGAGCACGCCAGGCACTCCTGTCTTCCACTGCCTGCCGCAGTTTGGTCAAACTCATGCTGGTAGCTTCGAGAACACTGTCCATCCATCTTGTCCTCTGTCGTCCCCTTCTCCTTGTGCCCTCCATCTTTCCCAACATCAGGGTCTTTTCCAGGGAGTCTTTTCTTTTCATGAGGTGGCCAAAGTATTGGAGCCTCAGCTTCAGGATCTGTCCTTCCAGTGAGCACTCAGGACTGATTTACTTAGCAAGGCAGCCACTTCTCTTTAATTTTATTCTCCCCTTTGTCTGCTTTCCAGCAACGGCTCTCAAAATGAACATGAATTTGCGGGAGCTTTACCTGGCTGACAACAAGCTCAACAGCCTCCAGGACTCGGCTCAGCTGGGGAACCTCCTGAAGTTCAATTGCTTCATACAGATTCTGGACCTGAGGAACAACCACATCCTGGACTCAGGTGAGGGATCCCTGCTTCGGTCTCCCCCCAAATTCTTTGCGAAACCGAGAGAAGGGCTCAGGCTGTGTCTCTGCCTGCAGTGTGCTTAAGAAGAAAGACAATAGTTGCGGTCCAGGCCAGGGCGGCTCAAATTCTCTTCCAAGAAATGGTTGGGTTTTGTTGTTTGAACACATGTTGTTTGACATCGTTAGATGTCAAGAGAGATAAACTGTTATACAACCTTCCGTAGACACCTGAAGGCAGCCCTGTATCGGGAAGCTTATAATGTCTGCTGTGTTAATTAATATAGTAATATATTTTTATTTTATCTGTGCCAAACTACTCACCAGCAAGAAGTTCTTCTAATTTGGAAGAACAGAGCCATCGGCTACTTAAATGAGTTTGGTTGGCTCTGATCATCTACCTATCAACTGGTTAAATCCTTGAACACATTTAATTTGAAATAAAATGTGACATGTTTAGCAGAAGCTCATGTGGGTGTCTTTTGCACATGACGGAAGGCGGCGTTGGATATTTACAACCAGATAAAAAGTTGCCGTCTTCAGTTTCCCCCTTCTTAAAAACCCCCCTCCTAACTAGAACCAAAAGAACCAATTGAACTTAACACGGGGAATTTGCACAGCTGTTGCCGTCAGAGGATATAAATCTGATGAGCAAACTGATTTAGCTGTTCCCTGAATCGGACATGCAGAGAAAATGCAAATGTGTTCTTATGGTACTCTTCTGTCCTTTTAAACACAAATCCAACGAACGCACAAAATTTTCCCGGCTGCCACTGTGACAGCCGAGTTAGCGGAGCGAGGAGGGAGAGAAAGGGGAGGGGGATTAGTTGAGACAAGGAAAGTGCCGCCTCCGAAAGCCGATGGTGCCTGGGTATTTGTGTCCGACTGAGCTGGTGTCGCGTCTAATAAGGGCTGCGGAAAGGGACTCCCCTCCTCCCTCCCTCAACTGCTCGTCATTCGCTTCACAGGCCTGGCGTACATCTGCGAGGGGCTGAAGGAGCAGCGGAAAGGCCTCATCACCCTGGTGCTGTGGAACAACCAGCTGACTCACACCGGCATGGCTTACATGGGGATGACGCTGGTGAGTCACAGGCAGCCTTGCTGCCCCGGGGCCTCGTTCTCTGGCTCGAGAGCCAGAGGCCAGTCAGAGCTTCAGCCCAATCCTTTTCTGTGGGAGCTTTGTTGGGCAACATGTTGGCCCTCTCTGCCCAGCTGATCTGTTATCTGGGGTTTGGGCCTTGGGGCCTCCTGAGTGCAACATGGCAGCTCTGCCACTGAGCTTTATCCTCCTTCCATGTTAGGGGTGGGAACATCTGGCCTGGTGCAGTCCAGGGGGAGCAGGGAGTCACCAAAGCACACTGCGAGCTGGAAAGCCCAGAGGCAGCTGCGCTTGCTGCTTCTCTCTCTCTCTCCTACCCATCCAGCCCAACTTGAAAACAGAACCTCCTTTTTCTCCTTCCCGGTATTGAAAACAACAGACAGCTACCAAAAACCATTATAAATCTACGGCTGCTGCTGCTGCCATCTTTAGAATACAGGCGGTGACCATTCTAGGGGCGTCCAATTGACACACAGGTCCTTTTGCACCCGGAAAAAGGCAGGGTGAGAATGGGACCCCCGCACGAAATGTTCACTGCCTGTACTACGTTCAGCTGTCCCATCTAGAAAAAAAAGGGTAATGGAACGCAGGAAGTTGCCTTAGAATCATAGAATTGTAGAGTTGGAAGGGACCACCGGAGTCATCTAGTCCAGCCCCCTGCAATGCTGGAATCTTTTGCCCAACATGGGGCTCGAACCCACAACCCTGAGGTTTAGAGTCTGAGCTCTACCAATGGAGCTATCCCAAGGAGGCTATCCCTTATATTGAGTCAGACCATAGGTTCTCCCTGCTGCCTGCGCTGACCAGCTGTGCCTCTCCAGGGTTTCAGGCAGGAAGTCCTTTCCAGGCTTACATGGAGATGGCAGGGATTGAATTTGGGACTGTCTGCCTGCAAGGCCGGTGCTCTTATCACAGAGCTGCAGCCCTTCCCAGAATAGGGGCTGAACAGGACAACTGAAATGGCTTAGGGGCTCAAGGATTTTCCTCCAAGGAACGGCTAATGTTTGCTTTTAGCTGCAAGGGTGTGGAGAGAACGTTTTGTCCCTTTCTCATCACCTGGTGAATTGGATTGGCTGTAGTTAAGAGACAGAAAATATTTCATACAACTCTCTTGTATGTTGGACCTGCTTTGGGTTTCAGTGGGTCTGCCTTCTACACTCCTCACAGCTGTGGATTTGGGAGTAGGGAGGAAGGATGAGGTCCCTGCTGAACGGGGGTTAAACTTCAGCCAGTTGCCAGTTCTCTTACGAAACACGGGGTTTATTTCCCACTTGGGTGGCCAGAATCCTGCACAGAGAGCCTTGCAAATTCTCGGGCCATGTGAGCACCAGCAGACCTGAGGACAGAGTGACTCAAAACCCAGATTGTGGAAAGCCCTTCCCACAGAGGTGCATTTGGCCCCCAAACTTGTCTGTGGGTTTTAAAAACTACTTATTTTGGGCTGTACCTTCTACACATAAGGCCTTCATTGTTAGAGCAGCCGCTCCTCTTAAAAGAGCTCTGTATGTATGCAGGAATTCTGTCTGGTGGGTCTCATGTCCATGCTGCTGCCATTATCAATTTAAAAATCTGTTGTGTGAATTGTGTCTTTAGACCATAGGCCCGGTTCACAGGTGAGGCTAAGTGAAACCATGACTTTGTGTGAACAGGTGAGCATGTGGGTTTCTGGACAGGCAGTTGCAGCCTCTTCGGTTCTCTGTTTGATTCTGTTGCTGGGAGCTAAGCCGTTGTTTGTCTTAGCGTGTCTTTCAAAGCTCGACTCATTGTTCGTCTCACTCCAGACAGACCACAAGGTCATTACCAAGGTGTGTTTCTTGATTTACAGTTCATGGTTTGCCTGAAGGAGACAAAGCATGAGCTCAGGCTTAGACAACATGCTAATCCTCAAACCGTGGCATAGCTCGCAGTAGTAACAGGACCAGAGGAGGGACAAAGCAACTGCAGTCTCCTCTCCAGGAGCTTGCAGACTCACTGGACTGGGCTGATCCCTGGTTTGGGTCAGTGCTGTGTGCAAATTGAGCCACTGTGAGCTGCCTCGAAGTGGACTAAGCCCCCAGGGGCATTCAGTAAACAAGCAACAAACCAACATTTCCTGTTTGCATCTCCAGCCTCACACTCAGAGCCTGGAGACCCTGAATCTGGGACACAACCCCATCGGCAATGAAGGTGTCCGCAACTTGAAGAACGGGCTCATCAGCAACCGCTCAGTGTTGAGGTTGGGCTTGGCGTCGACCAAGCTGACGTGTGAGGGTAAGCCAGGCCAGGCAGCCTCCCCGGGTGCTCAGGCGGCTCTCTGTCTTTTCCGAGGGCAGAGCAGCCGCCACAGGCTCAGCCCCTGCCTTTGCGTGGACTCACTGGCTGTGTCTCTTGGTGCCCAGGCGCAGTGGCAGTGGCGGAATTCATCGCGGAGAGTCCCCGGCTGCTTCGGCTGGACCTTCGGGAGAACGAAATCAAGACCGGAGGGTTGATGGCCTTGTCTTTAGCCCTGAAAGTCAATCACTCGCTGCTCAGGCTGGACCTCGACAGGGAGCCCAAAAAGGAATCGGTGAGTCTGTGCTGTGCTTCTGTTGCAGACCGAAGGAAGCGGCTGGGAAAGTCAAAACCCTCCTGAGATGGCCTAGTTTGATTTTCTGCTCATATTAGGCATGCGGGGAGTGCATGAACCACCAGGGGTGCCCCTGGAGCCTTCAGTCCCCACCTAGCCCATAGAACTGGAGAGTTGGAAGGGATCCCAAGAGTCAACCTCTGCTTAAAAACCTCCAAGGAAGGAGAGTCCACAGCCTCCCGAGGGAGTCCGTTCCGCTCTCAAACAGCTTTTACTGTCAAAAAGTTTTTTCCGGATGTTTAGTAGGAATCTCCTTCCTTTTAACGTTGAATCCATTGGTTCAAGTCCTACCCTCTGGAGTGGGAGAAAACAAGCTTGCTCCATCCTCCATGAGATATTTGAAGATGGCTGTCCTATCTCCTCTCAGCCTACTCTTTCCCAGGCTAAACATACCCAATTCCCACAACCGTTCCTCATCAGGCTTGGCTTCCAGACCCTTGATCATCTTGGTTGCCCTCCTCTGCACATATTCCAGCTTGTCAACATCCTTCTTAAATGCCCAGAACTCGCTTTTTAGGCTGTTGTGGGTCAAGGCTCTCAGCCTTGCACGAAATGGGATGATTTTGTGTACACCACCCAGAGTCCCACTAAGACAGGTTGGGATAGAAACATCAGAGCAGAAGCAAAAAGGGTCTTTTGAAAAAGTGGGGGGGGGGGAGGAGTTTGGCTGGGAGCAGGAGATGGTATGAAGATGGAACAGGGTATTTTATAAAGGGCGGAAGCCACACACCTTAGCATGTACTCAGCAGTGTTCTCTGCATGGAAACAGAATGGCTTAGCCATGTGCTTTCCTGGTCCCTCACGACCAAACACATAAACACTCTTGACGTCTACAGGTGTCTAAATAGCTGCTTGGGAGCTTGTGGCAAATGCCTTCGTGTGGGCAGCTGTCTCCTGTTCCCAGCGATGTATATTTCCAGGCCCCACAAGCGTCCCTCGCTGACAGCACACTGCTGTTGCTACTGAGCTGCCTCCATTTGAAATGCCGCGTTGTAAAAGCTTTCTGTGTCTCGAGAGGCAGTAACATGATTCCGCCTGTCAGGGAGCAAAAGCCTTTGTCCGAGCCACACGATACCCACCGTCTCACGTTTCCGTTGCTATAGGTCGCTTTTGCTGGCGTAGCTTTGGCGCCGCACGTGGCGTATGCCAGCGCAGCCAGCCAGGTAACCCTGCTGCCTCCCCGATAAACCTTCCGCTCCAGAAAAATAGAGGCCCAGTGGCTGGCACTGTCACAGGTGTGCTGTAGGCAGGTAGAAAAACTCCACTTGTGTCAGGCATTTGGCTTCTCTTTGTCCCTTCCCACTTGTGGAAGGCCTTTCCCATGTGGAAGAGCTGTGGCGCAGTGGCAGAGCGCATGATTTGCACGCGGAGGAGTCCAGGTGCAGCCTCCAGTGTCTCCCATGTAGAGATGGGAGAGACTCCGCCTGGAACCCTGGCAAGAGCTCTTGCTAGTCAGTGCGGGCGATACTGATCTAGGCACACCGATAGCCAGACCAGCTTCCTGTGGTCTGTCACGGTACTGTTGGGCAAGCGATATCTGGAGTAAGTAATTGACTCTTTATTGTCAAAGGTACACCTACAAGTTAGGAAAATGCAGATCTGTCAGTTGGGCAAGGGATATCTGGAGTAAGTAATTGACTCTTTATTGTCAAAAGTACACCTACAAGTTAGGAAAATGCAGATCTGTCAGTTGGGCAAGGGATATCTGGAGTAAGTAATTGACTCTTTATTGTCAAAAGTACACCTACAAGTTAGGAAAATGCAGATCTGTCAGTCCGACATCTCTCAGCTACTCCCAGGTGTGCACTCGATGAGGCAGTTGTAGCCACAGAGAGGCTCACGAGAGATGCACCCCCACCATTGAAACTTGCTGCAGGGAGAAAAGAGGCACATCAGCAAAATCAGGAAGAACTTTCTGACAGTAAGCGCTGCTGTCCGACTGTGGAACGGACTCTCCTTCATTGGGAGTTTTCATGCAGAAAACAGATGGATGGCCATGTGTTGTGGATGTCTTAGTTGAGATTCCTGCATTGAGGAGGGTAGGGCTAGAGGACCTTTGGGATCCCTTCCAATTCTACAATCTATGATGTTTGATGAGCATTCAAATGTGTGTTTTCTCCTCCCCCTGTATTGCCTATGAAGGTCCATACTTTGCAAGAGGCTTCTGCGTGTGTGTGTAATTTGTCTGGGGCCACAGTGGTCTTTTGATTCCGTCCAGCATAAAAGCTCTCTGATTCCATCCAACCCACGCAGCACCTGAGCTCAAGCAGGCAAGGCCGAACTCTGCAAACGCCCACCTTCAGGCTCTGTGTCAGCTTCCCTTACAACGGTGATTGGGACCCTCAGACTCTTGGGCTCCAAGCCTTTCTGTCTGCCCCATGCCACTCTCCCTCTACCACACACAACCCTCCCAGCCTATCCCCTAGTGGCCCCATTTCTTTTCCTCCTGGGATGTTTTGCCTAAGCTGGAAAATGTCCTTGAGCTCTGACAAAACTTGCTTGCGTGGAATCATAGAATCATAGAGTTGGAATAGACCACAAGGGCCATCGAGTCCAACCCCCTGCCAAGATAGAGAGGAGGTGCATGAATATGTGGGGAAACTAACCTGGCATTGAAAGATAAAATTCCTTGCTTTGCCAACTTTGCCTCCCCCCCCCCCCGAAAGTTGTCCAGGAGGCTGTGGGCCCCTCAGGCTGAAAAATGTTTTGCGTGCCCCAGCTTTACAATAAATGGCGCCCCTGTGCCTTTCAGCTGCTGTGCCGCTCACCCACCACCCGCCTTTCTCCCTTTTACAGGTGAAGAGCTTTATCGAGACGCAGAAGGCCCTCTTGACGGAGATCCAGAACGGCTGCAAGCGCAACTTTGTCCTTGCCAAAGAGAAGGAGGAGAAGGAGCAGCAGCTCCAGCAGTCCGCCTCCATGCCCGAAATCACCATCACGGAGCCCCTCGAGGAGGGGCCGGTGGAGGACGAGGGGCAGAACGGCGACATGGCGCCCACGCCGGAAGAGGGGGAGGAAATCAGGGAGGTGCCGCCCTCCCAGGAGAATGGGGAGGCCGACAAGAGAGCTGGTGGTGACGACGAGTCCTCAGACTCCGATTCGGACACAGACGAAGAAGAGGATGAGAAGCTGGTGATGAAGGCTCTCCCGCCGTCGCCTCAGAAGCTCAGCAGCCCTGATCACGCGGGCGACTTGCCCAAGCCACCTTCCCCCCCAAAGACCAGCGGTGTCAGCCCCGAAAGCAGGGTGCTGCCCCCTTTGAACACTACAGAAGAAATAAAATGTGAATCTCGATTGGGAGTCACCAGTGGGCCTCCAGCCCAGGCCAGCTCTCCCGGGAACGAGAGGAGGATTGCGGTCTCCAGCCCTGGGCGAGGCCACAAAATATTTGTCGTTACGCGGGTGGAGAGCCTGCCGGAGAAGGCAGCGCCGGGGGGTGCCGATACGCGGCAAGAGGGGAGCCCTCTTCCTCCACAGGCTTCTCCGCCAAAGCCCAGCGACCCTCCAGCCCCGCAGGCTCAGCCAGCAAAGACTGAATGCTCAGACGGACAAGCGACTGAGGCTGTTCCCAAGAGGGCGGCTGGCTCAGAAACCCCTCCCTCCACACCAAGCCCTGTTTTGGGGGCAGAAAAGATGAACTCTGGGCCGTGTGAGAGCGCTGTTCACAGCTCTCTGCTGCCCAACGGACTAAGGATGGAGTTTGTTCATGCACTACCAGACGCTCCCTCAGGGCATGATGGGAAAATGGCCAGTTGCTCTGTAGAACATGGTAAGCACATAGAGAGAGCACACTTTGCATTCTGGGAGAGGCGTTTATATAGGGTATCAAACAGACCCTACTCTTATTGTGTCAAGGAATGAAACCAGGGGGGGGGAGAGAGCTGGGTGGGGTGGGGGGGCTCAGCCGTATGGAGTCTTGCCTCCTAAAAGGCAGGTGACTACGGATTTCACAGATTTTCGCAGAAGCAAAGGCCAGGTTTAGACACTCCTTGGGAGCAGGGCGAGGACATGGCTGACTCTCTGCCTTTCCACTCTGCTTTCCAGAGCTAAACTGTTCCAAGAACGAGAAGGAGCTGGAGGAATTACTTTTGGAAGCAAGCCTAGAGATGGGGCAGGAGCCAATGTGACCCTTTAGGTAAGGGAGTTGCGTGTCAAAATGGGCAGAGGGAATATGCTGTCTGCTAAAAGAGGGGGCTCCAGGAAGGATAACATGGGGGGGGGGCAGGAGCTCTTCCTCCCTGCATTGCTGCACCAGCAGAATGTCACCTCGAAAGCATTAATCCTGAACACACTTAAGCAGGAATCAGGTCCCGCTGGGTTCAGTGAGATTTTCACTTTCTAAGTAAGTAAGCTTTAGCACAGGTTTTCCCAAAATTGGGCTTTTGGACTACAGCTCCCATCATCCCTAGCTAGCAGGTCAGGGATGATGGGAATTGTAGTCCAAAAACAGCTGCAGACCCAAGTTTGGGAAACACTGCTTTAGCAGAATCTGGTGACTTACCTGAGCATTTTGAAAATTCAAGCTTGGTGCGCCTATCTAGTCAAGCTTCTCAATCTCATGGAGTTAGAAACAAATCTGGGTGGTGTTCAGGTAAATATATTTACCTAAAATGTATATATTATATATATTTACCCAAAACGTATATAATACAGCACAGCAAGAGGAGGAGGGAAGAGTTTGTGAGGGCTGAGAATGGGGAGGGCAGGGTACTTGAGCTACTGTTAGAGTAGTGGTATTTCTAGATGGGGATAACCTGAAATACATGCTTATTATTCAGTATATTGGTGGATGGGGAAGCAGAAGCAGTCAGCGCGGTGCTAACATCCCGGGACAAATTGAAGGGAGAAAGTTAAGAATGGAAGGGGGCTGAAGAGAGTCGTAATGAAATTTTCTTTAAGGGTTTCAAACCTCCCCCCCCCTCCTTTCAAGGCAGCTACATTGAAAATTTAGCACTGTGCCATTTTCATGAGTCGGTAAGAAGCCGGTGATTTTATAATTAGATATGGGTCTATATCTGCTTGCGTTGCCCTCCCACTCTGGTCTCCCGAACCTCTTTCTTGCTTCCCTCCCCACCTTCTCCTTTTCTCTCTCTTTCAGTTCTGGGCCATTCCGCATCCAATGGGGTCTCTTTGGGGAAGCGGCTGCCTAGCTTTACCTCCTCCCTTCACCATGTGATTCCGAAAACAACACCACCACCGCCCCCCTGACTGCCACACAGAGGCAACGTGACAAGCGCCGCCCGTCCCGTTCCCCCGAACGGCATCCATTTCCAACTGTGACCATTTCCCCTGCCGCCGCCACCCCCCTTTTCTCATTCTCGAAGTCTTCCCTCTGATAAAAGATGTTCTGTTTGGAGGGGGGGGGTCGGGATTCAGGAAACAGAAGAGCCGAGGAGACCTTGACCCAGGAGAAGAGCTTCCTTCAGGGCGAACTCTTGACATCTTTTGCTGCTTTGGTGTGTCTCCCTGGAACTCTTGCCAGGAGGGGGAACTCAACAATGTTTTTTGTTTCGTTTTTTCCTTTTGCAAGGGGATACCCCTTGCGAGTGATTTCACGAGGCAGAGAGGCTGTTTTGCGGACTCGGATCGTTGGCACCGCCTCTCTCCAGTCTAACTGGGCAACTTTAAAAGGAAAAGGGCGAACACTACAGATGAACAGGGCCCTGTGTGCTTGCTTTTTGTGTGTGGCGAGCGCCGCAGGTCCCAGTAGGTCCAGTTTTCCACGAATGCTTGGGGAGGAGCAGGCCTCTCCTGGGTCCCGCTGGCTGAGAGCGCCATAATGCTGTAGCTCCCTTGCCAAGCAAGACTATTGAGGCTGTTTAACCCGCAGCACAGACTACTATTTATTTTTATTTTCCAGTTTCTCTTTCCCCACCCACCGCTCTCCCTTAATTGCGTCTCCTTGTTTGTTTGTCTTTTCTTCGGTGTCTGTTGAACAGAATGGGAACAGTTTTTCCTCCCGCCTTTTAACCTCCAACCAACTTTAAAAAAGGAAAAGGATCTCTGCTTCCTCCCAATTTGCAGAGTGCACCAAATCGGGAAGCCACCAAGAAGCTGCTTTTCCCTGGTGAAGTTGTTTGAAGTAAGCTGAGAGAGAGAGAGAGAGAGAGCGTGCCCCGGTGTGTGTGTGTGTGTGTGTGTGTGTGTGTGTGTGTGTGTGATGCCTTCTTGTGCATTGATGGGCAACCTTTGCCCATTGCCCACCAATAAGAGGACTGCCGTGGCTTCGACTGATCCGGCTTCTCCTGTCCTTCAGCAGAGAGAACGAGGCAAACTCCTTGCATCTCTCCTATCAAGATTTGTTCTTCAAGCCATACCGTGCCGAACTTTTGGACGATGGGGGTGATACTGTGTATGGCTTGACTGTTGAAGTAGCGAATATTTTAACTGACCGTAAAACTACATAAATGGCACGTTTATGAAGAGGGCAGGGTGGTTCTCTTCTCTCCCCCCCCCCCCCGTTTTGTTCACCCCATACGATAAAACTGATGTGAGAAACGTCTTAGGATGCTGCTGATTTTTGGGGCAGTTTTCATCTTTTATTGTTAATTTGTTCTTCAAAAAGTTGTAGGCTTTCCCACAGTTCCTGTGCGTACATCAGCTGTGGACAAGGACCCAGCTGCAGTGATAAGAGTGCTATCTTGCTATCACCAGGGCCTTGCGGGGTCCAAAATCACTACTTTTGTAGAAGGAGGTCGAATCCCTCACAACAGCACCCCTATCCCACTCCCTGGAACTTCGATTTCCTTGAGAAAGGGGGGCAAACGCACCACCAGTTGAAAATGTGAACTGCTCTCCCAAGTTTTGCTCCACAGAGGAAATGCTCCAGGCTTTGTGGGTCTCCTGGCTGGCCGGCCGTTTGGCACCGAAAGCGGGGAGGAGGTGGGTTGCTGCAGAAAGCGTATTGCTAGAGGGTGGGTGGGGGTTGATTATTTTATTTCTCAGGGAAGGACTTTTTTGCAGCCAAAAAAATACCTGGGATTGCGGGGGAAGCCGGTGGAGCCAACAGTGCAGTCCCTCCCCCTGCCCCCCCCTCCGGTGGTGCGTTGAGACCCAGCGGAAGAGATCCCAAAGGCTATTACGAGAAGCTCCGCAAAGACCAGGTTCAAATGGCCTCAGAGATTAGCTCCGATAGGCAAGGTTTCTTCCAAAAGAGAAGAAGCTTGCCTGCCAAGATGGGAAACCAGGACTGATGCCTTCGTATGTCGCCAGTAGGACGAGAGGCGGGGCAAAGAGCCCCCTTGCATGGGGAAGTCTGTGTTGTAGGACGACAGGTGTAAAAACAAGCGCCCGTCTTTTTTTGTTTCGAGCCTAGGTGCGGCGGGAAGAATAGGCCCTCTCTTTGGGTCCTTACATTCTTTTCTCACGAAATCCTGCTGGGATCACTCGACTCTAACCCTGGTTGCTAGCAGGAAAGGAAGAAAAAGAAACACGCCTCATTCTCCCTACGCGATGGACTGCTTTCCTCCTGTTGACACAAAACGAGATCTCCGCAGGAGATTTGCGGTACTAACCCCGAAACTGAAACAAAAAGGAATCTCTCTCTTTTTTGTATAGACTTAGCAGAGGGACCGTTTTCTCTGCCGCAACACCCTCTAAAAATGTGGGGTGGGGGGGAGGGTGGCAGCTGTTGGGTAGACATAGAACTTTATGCTTTTTACTTTATTATTATTTTTCTTAAGTGCAATAAAAATCTTATCAGGGAGCTTGAGAGGGCACTTTTGCTGCATGGAAATTCAGGCTGGAGAGGCAGGAGGGAGAAAAACAAAAACTTTGTGTGCCCACCATCTGCTTGACCATGATTCCTTTTCTCTCTCTCTCTCTCTCTCACACACACACACCCTGACACACAGACACACATGGAGTTTTTGCTGCGTTAACACTACATTTACAGAAAAGAAGATGGCGCCAGTTTGATTTTGTGTTCCTTTTCCTCCCTCCCCCATTTTTTTTTTTTTTTTGGCTAAAGTTTGTCATTTCTGTTTCGTGTGTGTGTGGAGTTTTATTTTTGTTGAAACTGTCTTCTATTAAATGAAAAGCTGCATTCATCACGTGGCTTCTCTCAGTCTCTTTGGGGAAGGGGGTCCAAAGCACAGCCTGCGTTCTCGCCCCATGTCGCAGTCACATTTTACCAGCAAAACGGACGCCAAATGAGCGGTGTTGTGAATTGAAAAGTGTGCCGAGGCTGGCTTGGGTCTCTGCACAACATCCTTCTTATTTATGTATTGCCGTTGGGTGACAGTGTGCTTTTACAGAGTGACGTAAGCAAAAAAAAAAAAAAAAGGAGAGGTCTGAACCCTCAAAATCTTCCAGCATAATTTATCAATGGGAGAGGAAGGGAAAGGAATTGTGCATACTGAGATTTTATCTCAGTAGAACGAGAGGACTCTGCAGGTTAAACTACGAGCTTCAGAAGAAACTTTGGTTTTTGTCTCTGGCTTTCCCAAAAGCTTGGAGAGACGCTGCAATTTCATCGCCTGGCTGCCCAACAGCTTTGCTAGTTCTCCTCCCTCCACCCAACTGCGTTACATATCCACATTCATCCTTGAACTTTTGCTTCCAAGCCTATCGGGCACTGCAGTTGTTTGGTTTTTTGTTTTTGCTTGTTAGCGTTTGGTTGCTTCATGGGCAAATAGGTCTGAGAAGAGGTTAGGGATTGGAGCAATGAGCCCTGACCCTTTGCAAAGGAATTGATGCCTCTGAAGCTGGGGACACATTGTGCACTTGCGCAGTTCCGAGGGAAGGAAGTAAAAGGGGGCGGGGTGCTTACTTGCCAGACGAGAGACGCCAGGAAAGCAGTTTGAGGAAGAGATCAGCAGGCAAGGTGTAGAGCTTTCCTACCTTCCCTTTCTAATAAAAGCAATAATCTACCGGACTAGCACCCTCTGGTGTGAGAAAGGTGGAACTGTCAGGAAGCCAAAGGAAAAGATGGCAGAGTGAATTCCTCGTGACATAGGAATACTCATATGCAAGCTTAAGTTTTTATTTTATTTTAAACTCCTCTGAAACTTCTTCCTGCCATCAGAAAGGTGGGGTCCTGCTCACGTGCTTATCTCTGATGCATGTTTTAAAAGTGCATTCTGAAATAAACAAGCCTGTTTCGTTTTTTGCTCCTTTTTTTGTAAATCCTCCCCCCACAAAAAAGGAAAATATCGCCACTGCCTGGATAGCTCAGTTGGTTAGAGTGGGGCGATGATAACGCCAGGGTTACAGGTTCGATCCCCGTATGGCACAGCTGTGTATTCCTGCATTGCAGGGGGTTGGACGAGGGGATCCTTGGGGTCCCAACTCCACAATTATAGGGCCTAGAAATATAGAGGGTGGCGCTGTGAGTTAAACCACAGAGCCTAGGGCTTGCAGATCAGAAGGTTGGCGGTTCAAATCCCCGCCACGGGGTGAGCTCCCATTGCTCAGTCCCTGCTCTTGCCAACCTAGCAGTTCGAAAGCACGTCAAAGTGCAAGTAGATAAATAGGTACCACTCTGGCAGGAAGGTAAACGGCGTTTCCGTGCACTGCTCTGGTTCGCCAGAAGCGGCTTAGTCCTGCTGGCCACATGACCCGGAAGCTGTACGCCGGCTCCCTCGGCCAATAAAGCAAGATGAGCCGCCGCAACCCCAGAGTCGGCCACGACTAGACCTAATGGTCAGGGGTCCCTTTACCTTTACTGCAGGAGTAAGGACTTAAAACATTGCTTAGCTGGAGCAGAGCAAGATTCATCAGCTCCAGCTATTCTGTGTCCGGGCAGATGCTCAGGAAATTGGGGGCATACAAGAAGACTCCTGTATCTGGATCGCACCAAAGGCCCATATAGTCCAACGTCGTGTTCTCACAGTGACCAACCAAATGCCCCAATGGGGAGCAGGACACAGTCAGGACCTGAATGCCACAGTGCCCCACTCCACAATTGCGATTCCTCTGCAACTGGCATGGGAGGCAGAGCATAGCCATCCTGGCTGGTAGCCATCGATAGCCTTTCCCTCCATGAATATGTCAAAATCCTCTTTAAAGCCATCCAAGCTGGAGGCGGTCACTTCATCTTACTGGATCAAATTTCATAGTTTTAACCAAGTGCCACGTGAGAAAGTTCATTTGTTCGCCTGCCCCCAGCCTTCATGGAGCATGGGACAAACTTGTGGTTTGCTTTTTTAAAAAAGAGATCCTATTCTGTCTTCTAGTTGACTTCTCATATGGTATTCATACCCTCCCCTGTTTTTTATTTATTCCTTCCAATTCTACGATTTGTCTCAGTGAAGATCCTCTCTTAAAGGCACGTTAACTCTTGTCCGTGGGAAACAACTCCAGCCTCCTGACGTGGCTGATGTTTTCAGCTCCTGGATTTGGCCTAGAGAGGACGGGGGCTTGCAGGGGGGGGGGGCTTGCTCATCGTCCCCCAAATCTGAGAAGGCATAAGGGGGACACAGGGCAGGGTGGCAGCTTGGAAGATGGGAAGGCTATATCAGGTCATGTAGCTCTGTAGTAACCACACAGACTGGCAGTAGCTCTCCAGATTTCATTCAGAGAGGAGTCTCTGCCAGCCGTGCCTAGAGACGCAGGGGATTGAATCTAAAACCTTCTGCATGCAAAGCAGCAGCTGTTCTACCATTGAGCTCAGGCCCTTCCCCTCTCTCTTTTAGGGTTCGAATGTGGAGGCTCCCTACTCCCCACCCCTGTTACAACTGGAAACTCCTTTGGCCGATCATGCGCTTGCAAGCTACCTTGAATTCCTGTGTGGCGGAGAGGTGGGATATGAAACAAGGTTCGATTCTTGCCGGAGTCCCATTGATGGATTGTTTTATGGGCATCAAGGATGTCCCAGAGCACTCTCTTTTTTTGTAGATACCAAAACTGTCATTCCAGCACTTTGGTGGGAGGAGAGAATAATTTCTTCCTGTTGATTTTGGGAAAGCTCGCCCTTGGTTCTGAGCTAGTTTTATTTATTAAACACGAAAAGGAAATCCCAGGGAATCTGTGTTCATGCATTTAACTATTTATACCATGTTCGGTTGAAATAAAGTTTCCCTTCTGACATAGGTTGGGCTTGTGCGTTTCCCTGTTTCCGCTATTATTATTCTCAGGGGGGTTAAGTTTGCACATATTGACAGCCTCGGATGGAGTAACCCACTCTCCCAATCCCAGAATTGGCAGAAAGGTTTGTTGATTTGGATTTTCAAGTAGATATTATTATTATTATTATTATTATTATTATTATTATTATTATTTGGCAGAAGCACTCCCAGCACTGTACGCATTGGTAAGGTTTTTCTCCTGTGTTCTTTTGTGCATTGTCCAGTGGGTATTCTGATGGAAGGTGGATCATCTTAGTTTGAGAAGTGTCCCACAGAAACACAGAGGCTTTGCTGGTGAAAGGGGAGACTCTGAGACATAGTTTTGAACTTTTTTTTTTATTCAGCTCTGAGAAGGAAGAGGAAACACAGAGCACAATGCCCCTTTGTGTTGAGGACCTTAACACACACATACTCATTCATATATATACACACACACACACACACACACATTCTCTCTCTCTCTCTCTCACACACACACACACACAGGTTTCCAGCTTTCTGCCACATGCTTGTCATTCTCTAGCCACAAGACCAAAACATAAGGCCAGGGCGAAGCTCTTGGGCAGATGGAGCCATCTCAGCAGCTCCCATTGAATTCTGTGGGATAAATTAAACTAGCTACAGTCTGGCTTGTGTGCAAAACTTGCTCTTGAATCCACATAGGTATCGTTCGTGGCAGGAACAAGCACCATCAGCCCTCAGCCTATGCATTTGCTTTCCTCTATTTTACTGAATGGGTATCATTCCATCTTTATCAACTTGCTGCTTGTTCTGCCTGAAGGGTGATCATTATTACAGTGGTGCCTCGCAAGACGAAATTAATTCGTTCCGCAAGTTTTTTCTTCTTGCGAGTTTTTCGTCTTGCGATGCACGGTTTCCCATAGGAATGCATTGAAAATCAATTAATGCGTTCCTATGGAAACCGCCTTCAGACCAGGTCCGGGGACAGTCTGTCCCCCGACCTCTTCTGAAGGCTGGGGGGGGGGGGACAAGGGCTGTTCTTCCCACCCCCAGCATTTTAAAAAACCCCGGGACAGCGGAGGACTTCTCCGCTGTCCGGGGCGATCTTAAAATGCTGGCGGGCGGCATTTTAAAATCGCCCGAGACAGCGGAGGACTTCTCCGCTGTCCGGGGCGATGTAAAAGCCCCTGGGAAGGCAGGCAGGGGGGAGCAAAGACTTCTTCTGAAGGCGGGCGGGGGGCGAAAGTCTTTGCTCCCCCCTGCCTGCCTTCCCGGACGGCTTTTGAAGGCAGGCGGGGGGTGGGAAGACTTTCGCCCCCCGCCCGCCTTCAGAAGAGGTCCAGGACCTCTTCTGAAGGCGGGCGGGGGGCGAAAGTCTTTGCTCCCCCCTGCCTGCCTTCCCGGACGGCTTTTGAAGGCAGGCGGGGGGGGGAAGACTTTCGCCCCCCGCCCGCCTTCAGAAGAGGTCCAGGACCTCTTCTGAAGGCGGGCGGGGGGCAAAAGTCTTTGCTCCCCCCCACCTGCCTTCAAAAGCCATCCGCGATAGCGGGAAGCGCTTCCCTGCTATCCCGGACTGCTTTTAAAATGCTGGCGATGGGGAGCAAAGCCTTTTGGCCCCCGCCGGCCTTCCTGGACCTCTTCTGAAGGCCGGAGGGGGGGAAAGGCTTTGCTCCCCACCACCAGCATTTAAAAGAGGTCCCCGGAGATTTCCCTATGGGCTTTTGTCTTGCGAAGCAAGCCCATAGGGAAATTCGTCTTGTGAAGCGCCTCCAAAACAGAAAACCCTTTCATCTTGCGGGTTTTCCGTCTTGCGAGGCATTCGTCTTGTGGGGTACCACTGTATTTGCATTTTCACATATCATTATTATTTTTTATTACTTCTAATGAGGGAAAAGCAGGGGGAAGCCACCAGTGCAAATTGAGAATACAATAACCACCAATACATCCGTATCAATCTAAACGTATCAACCATAGAATTGTAGAGTTGGGAGCACCAAGGCTCAATATCCATTGGGAGAAAGGGTTAACCCTCCTTCCCCAGAGCTGTGGCTCTGCTCCAAATCTCACTCCCGATGCTGCGAGGAAAATACGATACGGAGATCTGATGAGAGATTGCTCACATCCTGTGGACAGTCCTGTGTGGACAGTCGAAGCAGAATGATGAGTAAAATGGTTTGTGTGTATTGCAGGGTTACTCCAGGGCAAAGAATCTACCTTGGGTTGATTCTTGGAGGTGCAGGACTTTTGAGGTGAAAGAAAGCCTAGTTTTGCCCCTGGATCTGGCTAACTTGGCTCTCGTGTTGAGGGGTAAGCCCAAGCCATGAATCTGAGGCAAGCTGGTGATATAATTGGCCCTGTGGAACTGGCCGAGGTGGAAATTGCGGGAGACCCACCCACTTTCCCTCAAGGCGATGTCGTCATCGACAACCCAAGTGTGGCTGTTTCCATATTTAGGTGCTACCTAAATTAAGTGAAGCTGCTGCTTGCTTTTTTTTTTGGAGCACTCATAACTCATTGGGTTGGGAGACGAGAAAAGCGAGCTTTCAGCAGCAGGAAGTTGCCTTTTCCTGAGTCAGACCATTGGTCTGTCTAGCAAGGTATTATCCGCACTGATGGACAACTGCCCTGTCCAGAGTTTCAGACAGACAGGCTCTCATTGACCTACCTGGAGATGCCAGGGATTGAACCGGGACCCTTCTGCATGCCAGCAGGTGCTCTAAGCAACTGAGCTGCGGTTCTTCCCCAGCATTTGCTGAGGCGTTGCTTGGGAGAGTAGGCTGATCCTTAAATCCATAAGCCTGCCCCGACTCCTTCCCTCCTTCATTCTAGACCAGGCTTTTCCAACCTAACCCCCTCCAGATGTTGTAGTCTAAAACATCTCTAAGGGAGCCAGGTTAGCAAAGGCTGTTGCAATTCCAACAAATGTAACGTGCAGCAAAATCCTATGCATGTCTGCTCAGAAGCCCCATTGACTTCAATGGATTGCAGGCTTAGCTCTCTAACTGGGTATAAGACGATCATTTTTAAATTTTACACACACAGCTCAGGGCTGTGTGCTTACCTGCCTTTTAAAAACCGAAACGCTACAGCAAAGGAAAGCAAATGCTGGAACCTGAATAAAGTATGGGTTGATATATCATAATGTATGCTGCTGCTGCTGCTTAAGGAATTCAGTCTTTGCAGATTACCTGACCTGATTCTTACTGCTTGGACTAATGTGCAGGTTTGAACTGGATTATCCGCTAGTTTTTTTTAAAACTTCCTGAATGTTCTGGTGCACTTGTTAGCTCAAAAAAGAAGAAGCATCAAAACAGTAGAAATGTGTGCTTTGAGAGAAAATACATTCAAAACGTCATATTTAAATGCAAATTCTTGCACAGGTTTATTTTTTTATTTAAAGAAGATGAATGCAGAGTCATCACAGAATCAGTACAAAAGTGGCATGGAGAAGAAATTAGACTGGTTTGACCCTTCCCTACCTGCCAGCAGTGTCCAAAGGGACTGATATGGCAGAAGGCAGAAAGCCCAAAAGTGAGGGGGAGAGAGAGAGAGAACTGGAGCCCTTGCCAGACGGAGCTGCTGTTTCTCCATTTGTGAGATACACACAGCCCTGCTGTAGATGTCGCTCAGCATCCATATTCTCTCCCCTCCACAAACAAAACTTATTTAAACACCTTAAATAATTCAATCAGCTTGTTGCGCAAATCTAAATCCTTCATTGGGTACAGCAGCACTCATTTCCCTTCTCTTCACATTCGTTCCTGTATTCACAGCTTCCATTAAGTTTCGCAAAAAGAACAGAAGGAAGTTCAAATGTGGCCCATTTAGCATCACGTGTGGGAACGCCCGAAGTCTCTCCTAATCCCGTCTCCCGCTGCAGATTGATGTGCGTTCCTCAGCTGATGGTAAATTGGCTTTCAAACTTCCCAGACATCAAGAAGCACTTCCCACCGTAAACTTGTCTGCCACAATGCCCAGTGCCTTTCCCAGAGGATTCTAGGATGTTTAGGCCTCCCCCATCACCCTGCATTGAAGTCAGCGAATTGCTGGGGTGGGGGCACTGACTGGTTTTTCTGCCGTTTCAGCAGCTGTGGTCCAGTAGGTTTTTCTAATTGCATTTTTATTGCTTCCTTTAATTTCTTACATACTGTATTTTGTTGTGTCACAGCCGCATTTCACAGAATTCAAATTGCAGTGCAATAAAACACAGAAGAATAAATAAAAGGTACAGTTGAAAATGTGACGGCTATGCCAGAAATCCACTGACACCGCGGAACCACCTGGGTGAAGCTCACAGTTTGGGAAACCCCACCCTGGGAACACAGCCGACACTCATTCGCTGATCCACACCAAAGGGATAAATGGGCAACGCAGGCAAAATCGTCTCTCAAATAGCTTGTCCACCATGACTGGTCATACCTTATTACAGAACGTTTGATAACCTTCCAACAGACCCCTGTAAACCCTCTGTCTTACACCATCCTGCCTGAATTGGCTGCTTCTCTGCCCTCCTCCTTTTCCAAGGAAGCTGCTTCTTTCTCCTTATCTTTGTCCTTTTCCAGAGAAGCTAATTCTTTGAGGTAGTCCCTTTCCAGGGAAGCCAGGGACCGCAGCTGCCCCATCCGGTACCTTATGGAGTGGTCCAAGTTGACGGTGTACCTCACGTACTTCTCCCCTTCCTTCACGGTGAAAGGGAAATCGTGCCACAAGAAGTTCTCGAAGAGTTCAGGGTCGTTGTCCAACGCCATGATGTTCTGAAGCACCGTATGATGGGAGAAGAGCTCCTTGCAGTTCTCCGCGAAGACGTGCCACATGGTTTCCTCGCCGTCCTCGCCCCCTGTGTGGCACTGCCGCCTGTCCTCCATGCACTGCAGTATCCAGCTCAAGCGGCAAGGCCATTGGTTGGCCATGACGACCCAGGCCGCCACCGACCGGGGGCAGATGGCATGTCTCAAGACATGCTGCTGGGCCATCAGCCGGATAGTGATGGGGATGGTGTTGACGATTCTCTTCATCTGGACAATACTGTCTGGGATGTACCTGGAAAGGGAATCGAATTCGTCATGCAAGCAGTGGAAAGCCTCATGGATGTACTGCACGGCCTGAGCGTCGATCTGTTGTTGGTCCATCTCTGCCGACGCTTCCATGTCTCCCAAGGCCCTTCCCTTCCCTTTGGATCTTTTGATCCCCTGCTCCACGTTTCTCGTGATGATGTTGTACATCAAGTCCTCCCGGCTCTGGAAGGCCTCGTGCAGAAACCTTAGCTTTGCCCTCTGGCCAATTTCCGGGATGGAGAAAGGCAGCGTCACCGTGCGGTTGAGGTAGAGGTAGCCGTTGTCAGCCATGCCCTTCATGCAGCTGGCTTCCTCCAAGCAAGAGACGATGACGCAAGGGTCCACCACCAGGATGAAGATGAAGGGGGCGTTGGTGTCTGAAAGCAGGGTGTTGATGGCGTTCAGGACCCCGATGACTCGTTCTGGGTAGCACATGTCCAAGTTGGTAATCTCAAAGACAATCCTCAGCCGCCGCCTCTCAAAGATCTCCATGTAATACACGAAGTTGGTGAGGAGCGCAATCTCTTTCTTCACAGCGCTCATGAAGCCCAGGTGGCTGGTGAATTTCTCATTGCTGGTCATGCTCTCGATCTTCTTCTTCTGGCTGATGATCAGGTGCTTAATCACCGGAGCAATGGCCACCAAGGCCCCTGAACCGGTAACGCTGGCCAAGGAGGCGGCGAGGATCTTCAAGACAGTGCCGTCCCTCAGCCCTGGCACAAGGTACGCGGTTGTGGCCAGGCCAATGCCAGCTAGCAAGATGGTCAGGAACCCTCCGGCGGCAAACGAGGCTTTCTTTTTGAGCCTCCACTCCTTCTGGCTGAACCCAGAGGCAAAGTGGGGCTTGCTCCCCACCACGTGGTAGAAGCTCAGAGGCAGAGGCCCGAATTGGTGGCGGATGCGGTCGCACAAGGTGGTGACCAGCCCAGCCCACAGCTTGTCACTGCCGGCGTATTCCCAGGCGCTGAATCTTAGGAACATGAAGTCAATGTTCTTCCTCCTGAGATGAACCTCTGTGATGACTGGCTCATAGAACACCAAGTACCATAGGAGGGTCAGGTAGTTCCATCCTTCCGGTATCCGGGGCTTCTCATGTGTCCTCCTGTACTCGTTTTCTTCTCTCCGGATGGTTTCCTTGTGCATGCATTCTGCCAAAGTGGAACAAAAAGCCATTAGCCTTTCAAAAGTGAGATGAGATGTAGGGACCAGCTACTATCCCTCCTCCCTTCAACGTAGAAAGGAGATTCCAACATTCTGGCTGTGAGAGCTGCTCAACAGTGGAACGGACTCCCTTGGAAGGTGGAGGACTCCACTGAAGGTTTTTTAATGGGTTGGATGGCCATTTTTCAGGGATTCTTTCCCTGTGATTCCTGCATTTCAGGGAGTGGGACTAGATGATGCTCAGGCTCCCAACTCTACAGTTTTATGACTCTACACCTTCACTCATCATCACTCTTTTGTACATGCCTGAAGGTAGAGAACCTGGTAGCCTTTTTTATCAGAATGCCCCTTGTATTTAGATCCGAGAAGCTGTTTAATTGAGCCCCTTATTGCCGGGGAGAGCACTGCAGGAAGAATCTGCTTAACTTCCCCCGTCAAGCAAAAGTTCTCTTTGAGTTGGCCGAAGCAGATTACTACACAGCACTTAGGAGTGTGCAATTTGTAAAATTGGCTTGAGGGAAGTGGAAAACACTTACATGCCACTTTAGATGTTAATATTATGTTAATACACGTAAGCCAGTTGTAATTGTATAATTTTTAATCCATATTTTAGTGTGGCTTGATGCATTATGCATGTACGTATTTTACTTTTATTGTCCGTGCATGTGGGACAGCCTGACTGGCAAATGAGCAATACAGTGGTACCTCGGGTTAAGTACTTAATTTGTTCCGGAGGTCCGTTCTTAACCTGAAAATGTTCTTAACCTGAAGCACCACTTTAGCTAATGGGGCCTCCAGCTGCCGCCGCGCCGCCGGAGCACAATTTCTGTTCTCATCCTGAAGCAAAGTTCTTAACCCGAGGTATTATTTCTGGGTTAGCGGAGTCTGTGACCTGAAGCGTATGTAACCTGAAGCGTATGCAACCCGAGGCACCACTGTACATTTGTGCTTGTCTCTTAAATAACAAAATCCTGATTGAATGGACAGGCTAGAGAAAAAGGCCTGTTTATGGCAAAAATCCATGTTAGGAGGCACAGGGGCAGGGCTTTCCTCCCTATTATTACTGAATACCCAAGAAAAACTTGGATTGCTCCCCCACCCCTTCCACCCAGTTGATGCTTTTTTTTTTTTGCCCGGGACTTACTTCCAATATGATCAAGTAGCGAATGCAGGCGGTTTCCACAGGGGGAGTAGAACCCCACTGTGACGGGTGTGGAGGTGTGGCACAATGTCTTGGAAAGGGAGCAGCAGTAAATGTCATCTTCCGTCAGGATATCTGAGGAGAGGAAAAGAATACAGCATTCGTAAACTGTGAACCAGCATAGATAGGGCAGCAGGAGATAACTGGGGTGGCTTTCAGATGACCTGGCTGTCGGCGTTCGTCCTGATGGGTTTGCACAAAGTTTGCAGGGAGGTCAGACAATGTTGGCTGTTTATTGAGCAATCTTTCTGGTCTGTTTTTGGAGAGGTTAGATCAGGTATCGTCAAACCTTTCAGACCTACTTTTAAGCCAGACATGCCTTTGGCGACCCATTTCTTAATTTTTTTACCATATATTTTGCATGGTAAACCCACCTTAGATCAGACCAGCTGAAGACCAGTAGGTGATGCTGTGTGAAACAATTGTTACCCTACACTTCCCAGGGCATTTTGCCGATTCTTTCCTTAGTGCAAAAAGTTAGATTTTGGGTGCGGTGAAGAGGGAAGCAGGTTTGTTGCACAAGAGCAGCAAATCAACTTTTAACCGCAAGTTTAAATGCAAGTTTGCCAGTATGTAACTGAATCCCTGCTGAAAATAGAGAACGCTTGGAAGTGCCCATAATTGGGCAGCATGTTTTAATGCTAGCTGTGGGAACAGGAAAGCCTGCAGTTCTAGAAAAGGCAGGGATGAAAACTGCTCCCTTCCTAAGCGGTTTCTGCAGTGTTAGAAACTCAGATATATAAGGTAGGTGATAATGTGAGCCAGTGTGGTGTAGTGGTTAAGTGTGGTAGTCTCGTAATCTGGTGAACCGGGTTCGCTTCCCCGCTCCTCCACATGCAGCTGCTGGGTGACCTTGGGCCAGTCACACTTCTTTGAAGTCTCTCAGCCCCACTCACCTCACAGAGTGTTTGTTGTGCGGAAGGAAGGGAAAGGAGAATGTTAGCCGCTTTGAAAATCCTTCGGGTAGTGATAAAGCAGGATATCAAATCCAAACTCCTCCTCTTCAAATATCTCCTTAAACCAAACTTACAGTCGCCAGAACAGAATATCTAGTTGTCATTTGATGGGTTGACTATGACTAGTTCAGATGACAACCTTGAGCTTGCTTAAGAACTCTGAGAATAAAAGTCACTTGATCCAGGGATAGTCCACATATATATTGGCCTTTTCTGACCCCCTTTGCTTAAAAGTGTCTGTCCCTGCTCAGGCTGCACAGAAAAAGCATTTTGGTTCGAGAAATCCATTCTGATTGTGGAGATGAAATATAATTGATAGAATTCTGCAAACTGGGGTATTAGTGTGTGAAAACAGGCCAGATCAGTAAAGATGCCAGGCACCATCCATCCTTGCACCCAGGCATCTTCGCTTGGTTGCAAGTGGTTGAAAGCTAGGTGCAAAATGCTCCTGGCGCCTGGCTAATTTCAAACACTGAGTCCTGCAAGGTTTCATCTGGCAACTCTTCTCTTGCAAAGCTTATTGCTAATGGCATGGTTAAGGGGATATTGCAGAAAAATGTGACACTGGACAAACACTGCTCCCTAATACTGTTCCTTTAAATTGTAAGCTACTTTGCACTTTTACTTTCAGTTTCTTATTTGACTCTCAGTTCAGTAAAATGCCAGTTGCACTCTTATGATTAAGGTGACGTGCATAACAGCTTTTGTGTTCCCCATTTAGCCAGCCCCAGGCCCTCCGACTGAAGGAGGCAGGACCGTAATGGCTAAGTGAGAGCAAGCACGGTAGTTAGGTTACTGGAATGTTTTATTAAAATACAAAGATGAAAGAGAAGGGTAAATGAAGTTGTATTGGGAATGCTGGATGTCCCCTATTCCATCCACACCAGTTTCCTGGGCCCACAAATCAGCACGGAGGAACCATTTTTACAGGACTCTTAAAAAAGAATCCCCATCACTGTCTTGGAAACTTAGATAATTATTCAGTGGAATTAATGGCAACTGTAAGCGCTTTTTATAAGTCTTTTTATTTGCCTATTCAGTGACTGAACAGGAAGCTGAGGTGAGCTTTAAAGTCCCTTAATTGTTAGAGACTCTTGGAGATTTCTTCTCCAGCAAAATTAGGTTGTGTACCGATGGGTGGAGTTCGGCGAGCTCCTGTTGCTCGGTCCCTGCTCCTGCCGACCTAGCAGTTTGAAAGCACATCAGAAGTGCAAGTAGATAAATAGGTACCGCTCTGGTGGGAAGGTAAACGGCGTTTCCATGCGCTGCTCTGGTTCGCCACATGCTGGCCACATGGCCATAAAGCGAGATGAGCGCCGCAACCCCAGAGTCGGCCATGACTGGGCCTAATGGTTAGGCGTCTCTTTACCTTTACTTTTACCGATGGGTGGAGTTCAACCGTGAGGTTTGTGAGCAAGGCATACATGCGGTTAGACAATTCCTGGTTCAAAATTCAGGACCAGGAAAAATTTGGCCTCTAGGCGGTCAGTACTTTGCAGAGGGGATTCAAGTGCATATCAGAAATTTAGGTTTGTGCAACTAAAGTACTCTGTCACCTTACCACAGTAAATCACTTCTGCTAAAAGTAAATATTAAAACTTTATATTTATATATTTAAAAACTTAGATATACTAAAATACACTAAATATAAATATACTAAAATAGAGTATAGCTTCTTTTGTTTTATTTTTGCTTCTCATTACAATTTTTGTCATTTGCGGCGCATAGCCCCAGTACTTTTTTTCTGGGGGGACGCAGGGGTACACATACCCCTAAACATTTTGTGAATCTAACAGGAGAAGAAACTTTTTTAAAAAAATAATAATAATGTTAGTTTCTTCTCTAGCACGGTGAATCGTCAGTTCTGTTGCTACCCGTGATGGTGGCCTCATTTCCCTTAATGGTGTTTCCTGATTCTCAGACAGAAGCGAGCGTTTAATGTGTGAAGCAGTGTGGAATGTGGATGTGTGGTGTTTTACTGGTGAAAGTTTGGCCTCCCTGAGGGGCAGTATTTCAAGATGAGTAGGAAAATTACTATTTTTCACCATCATGAGGTCATGCATGCTCTCTGTACTTTTGTCCATGTACCCCTAAACATTATTAAAGAACAAAAGCACCCTAAGATTATTTTGACTCGGGGATGGCACAGATACGTTCCAATGACAGAAACGTGGCGATAGGCTCCTAAATCTCCCGCGTTTCCGCCTTACAACGGAATTGGCTCTGGAATTTCCGGCTGCTTGGCATCATTTCCAGATATTCCTATGCCACAAGAGGGTGTAGTGCATTACTCATGTTGCATCTCCCACCTGGCCCTGTTAATCATGAGGACGTTCAGGGACAAGAGAAGCCTCGCAGGGCGTCTGACATTCTGCCTCTGGGAAATCCTGTCCGGCAACACTCCCCATGTCCACCCAGCCACACAGGCTTATGACGCTGCACAGGTATTCTCCATCAGAAGAGCACAGGGACCTGCCTTATGCCAGTGGATCCCATTGGCCCATCTGGTTGGCAGCTGTCTGTCTTGAGAGTAAATGGAGTCCACCTCCGGGGGTGAAATGCATTAGCAGCACAGCAGGAACCTCCTTGGGCTGCAAGCCTGGGTAGTGTACATAGAGGTCCAGGGCTGTCCAAATGACTATATCAGAGCAATACGTTTGCCACTAGCTTGGCTGCATCTAGCTTAGAATTATCTGTGCTGAGGTTTCAGGCAGGAATCTTTCCCAGTTCTACCTGGGGCTTTCTGTACTTAAAGTACCTGCTGTACCACAGAGAAATATTACGGCGGTTCATAAATTTATTATATTTTAAAAAATGCCTGCTCCAAAGGTCTTATCTTATTACACTAGGGATTATATAGCTATATCTGAAATTTCATGCATATCAGTTAATGCCTTGACCCTGCTCCACTGAATTGAAATTTCGGCCTTCACGACGTAGGAAAACGGCCAAGTAAACAGCTGTTTTCGTGGAGGAGGGTCAAGATATTAACTAATATGCATGAAATTTCAGATATGTCTGGAGTGAAAAGAATGATGAACGCTAGAGGACCAGTTAAGTCCAGTATATTGGCCAGCAGTGGCTGTTGCAGCAACAATCCTTTTACGGTCTGACTCCTCGTTTACCAAAAATGAAGCATCCTGCTCGTGCACATTGCTTGCTCAAGCAACATCAAGGTAAAACTCTCTTTCAAAATGTTGCAAAAGGAATGAAAATAACGATGAGCTCTAGAAGACCAGTTAAGTACAGTATGAAATTTCAGATATAGCTATATAATCCCTAGGGTAGTAAGATAAGACCTTTGGAGCAGGCATTTTTTTAAAAAACGTTTTTTATGAACCGCCCTAGAGCAATAGTCCACGTGCATCCAAGCCTAATTTTGCATACTTGAGGGTTGGCAGTGGGTAGTAAAGCCTCCGTCAACAGGGAATGCCCTGGCGGGAGTGAAATGCGTCTCTTGTCCACAGAATGCTAAGATGCACAACAGCACTTCCTCCCCTGGGTGTTCCTGTAACATCCAGGCCTTCTCTTCTGCACACGCCACCCACTGTAATGGTTTAAAACACATAAATTACATTGCTACTATTCAGGTGTGACCTACATTCCAGAATTCCCTTAACGCTCTGCAAACAGGCATGCAAAAAGTAACAGCAACACACACACACCCATTCAGAAAAAGAGCTACCGCTCCAAACTGGTGGAAAACACCAATATATTCTGTCTCACTTTCATGATGAAAATAATAAAATAGCAAAGGAAGGCTTTCCATCCAGACCCAAAACTGCTTAGCTTCAACAAAGTGGCTGTCCCATGTGCTTTCAGGCCAAGGCATGTTTTAAGACAGACCCTAAATTAACAGAGTGCTGGACTTTGACAGGGTAGATCTTGAGTTCAAATCCTTCCCCTCATCCAGTCATGATTCTCGCCGGTGGCCTTGGGCCACACACCACGCCTCGGCCTAACATACCTCACAGGGCTGTTGTCAAAATAAAATGCAATGCTTCACAATCGCCAATTTCCTCCTGCATTTTTTTTCCAGATTGAGCCTGTTGTTCCTCAAAGAAATAGGAACTTTAGTGCCTAAGAACTGGCTAAAGTCAAGTCTGTGTACGGAGTCTGGGCTGTACCATTCTAAACTGCAGGAAAAGATTCACACTGCTGAATGCTCTTCCATAGCAATAATTCCCTCCACACACAAAATTAGAATGTCAGGGGAAGCTTAGGCTAGGTTTTTTGTGCAAGGATTTTCCCCCATGTAGTGAATTTATTTATATGTGCCCCTATCTGTAGTCTGAAGTAGCATAACCCATGACGGTGTCAGAACCGGGCTTCAGTTTCTGCTGTTGTTGTTGTTGTTTAAATCAAGCAGAAATAATGCAAAATTCAAGTGCAGGAACATCAATCTTTCACATTAGGGATTTGAGGTATAGGCTTCAAAGAAGGGGCTAACTGACCAGGAAGTGGCTCACAAATGAATACAGCAATTACAGCTATGAATTCAAATGATGAAGGGCTTCTTTTTTTTTGAATAAAGAAAAAATTCTTACTGAGGATCTTGTGAAAATAAATATAAAAAGAAATAGATCTAAGTACAAGAGTTTTAAGTGCAAGCACGGCATTAAATTTATAAAAATGGGGCTGCTTTATTAATATTCCTTAAAAGATATTACTCCCAAGGGTATCGCATCCATGCTAGATGCAAGGACTTTCCCCCTCATGTGATGGGAAATTGTTGAAGGTGTAAAGTAATTAAGATAGAAAAAGTGTTCTTAGGAAATCTGCAAAGAGAATTGTTGAGCTGTTAAAACGATGGCAGTTGGATTCAGTAACTTATCCCTGAGTTTGTTTCTGACATAACTTGAAGCGCCACATCAGGAAGCAAAAGCTAGCAATTCAGTTCATAACTTCTGAATGGCAGCCCTAATGCTTGTTGCAAAGTATTTGAAAAAGAAGGAGAAGTTGTTAAGCAACTGAGGGCTTGACGTATTATGCTAATTAATGAAATAACTATTCAAATATGTTTCGGAGGTAAGCACTAATTAACTTCCTACTTACAGAAATTGTTCGCTGCAACAAAACAAAAGTTCTAATTGGCAGTTAACCTTCTGAGAATTATTATTATTTTTTAAATTCAGGTGGTGAGTAGGAAGCCTACTGTATAAACAACTTTTTTCAGTTTCTGTTTAAGAAAACTATTGTTGGGGATCCGAAGAAAGTGGTAAAGTGATACACGTTTTGTTCCAAAAAACGAAGAACAGAAGTCCTGTTGATGCTCAGATTTAACAATTGGAAGATGAAATTCGAAAACAATTCCTACCATTCCAATTTTTAGAGTACCGTATTTTTAGATTCTCTTTTTCCCTCCTAAAAAGTAAGAGGAAATGTGTGTGCGTCTTATGGGGCGAATGCAGGCTGCGCAGCTATCCCAGAAGCCAGAACAGCAAGAGGGATTGCTGCTTTCACCGCGCAGCGATCCCTCTTGCTGTTCTGGCTTCTGAGATTCAGAATATTTTTTTTCTTGTTTTCCTCCTCCAAAAACTAGGTGCGTCTTGTGGTCTGGTGCGTCTTATAGAGCAAAAAATACGGCATATTGGTTCTTTTAACACACGTTTTAATGGGGAGCCAACGGGATTTAAACCTGGGGTACCTAGTTTGAAACCCCCTGTCCGCCACGAAGCTCACTGAGTGGCCTTGGGCCAGTCACCTCCTCTCAGCCGAAGCTACCTCGCAGGGTCGTTGTGATAATAAACCCGGGCAAGGGAGAACCACGGGCACCTGAGCTCAACACGTACCTTAGAGCACAGGCGGGGTACGAACGCAACAATAAATAAACGGGATGACCTGACCCGCTCTCCCATACTACACCCAAACTCAGCTGCCGTGAGTCAGGAAAGGGCTTACCTTTCCGGCTGTGGGATTCCGCGTTCGAGCAATGCGAGCCCTCGCCAGAGCATGGGCAGCCTCCGTCATGGTGGTCTTCGCAGCGATGCAACCTGGTGATCTCGTCGTTGCAGCAGCTCATCGGTGGAGCTGGAGCTGGAGCTAGATCTAGATCTAGAGCAGGAGGTGGAGCTGGAGCAGGAGCTGGAGGTGGAAGTGGAGGTGGTGGAGCTGCAGGAGGCAAACTCACCAGAGTCCCCAGATAGTTGGGACCCTGCAAGAGAGAAAGAGACCAGTCTCAGCAGTTGCCTTAGGCAGCTAAACTTCTTTTCCAAAACTGTATTTCAGGCAGTTGTGTCAGTGTGCCACTGTGGCTGTAATTCTCTCCCTCTTCCCCACCAGATTTTTTTTTGGGGGGTTGGGTGGTGGAATTGTCAAAAAGCCCAAAGGAAGCAATGTGGCGATGTACCTGTCCGGGCAGGTACAGCTGACGAAACAGAAACGACGGCACGCATTTCCTCAGTCTACCCAAGGTTAAAAACCGAGCGGAACGAAATATCCAGGAGGCGTGGCAAAAAGTTGGAACGCATCCTGAAATCTGCCTTCGCATACCAACAAAACAAATTAGCAAGACAAATATCTCAGTCACCTGAGAAAGATAATGGCTCCGCAGCGCATTAAGTGGTTGGTGACTGGTTATTGAAGAGGTGGGAATGTGACGGAGGAGGGCTGAGTCAAGGAAGGCCACACAACCCTGCTCTCCTATCAACTAGAGAGAGCCTTTTTCTTTTTAAACAATACCTTGAAAAAAGGCTGGTGCATTTAGGAGAGCCGATGTATTACGGAAAGCAAGCAAAGTATTTGTTGAATGTCATTTGCTGCCTGCTTTCATCTCCTTTTTCCCAGGGGAGGGGGCAGCGAAGTGCCTTGGGAGTTTCTCTGGTTATATTATGCTCCGCTTGCAAAAATTCAAACCCGTTAAAGGAGAGAATCGGCCACTGGACACCCTGGGGTCCAAATCCAGTCCCCCAAGGACAAGAACCCGCCTGGAGTCGCCAATTCAAAAGGCCGAGCGAGACTGGTGAATATCGAGAGACTTTCTACAGAAAATATGAAGTCTGAGAGGAAGAGAGCTTTTGGCAAATGGCAAAATGGCTTGCTGCAATGTCCTTTTTGAGGGAGACTGCTGTGGGCGGTCGTCCTTTCTTCAAAATAGCTACTCTCAACTCTGCTTTTGATTTCAAAAATACTGGCCCTTTGAGAAGGACTTGGGGACAGAAGGGCGTTGAGTTGGGTGAGGAGCCGAGCCACAATGGAATCTGTCATATTTGGGTTTGAACCAAGACATTGGAACTTAACAATATTGGAACAATTGGAACTTATACATATAAACTTAACAAGAAGAGCCCGACAGAATCCGACCCAGCCATATAAGCAGCCATCACTCTCCCAGGTACTACCAGACTTTAGGCCACATCCATTCCATTTTAGCCCCATTTAATGAGATATGTTTCAATTAATGGTCTATAATACAGTGGTGCCTCGCAAGACGAAAAGAATCCGTTCCGCGAGTCTCTTCGTCTTGCAGTTTTTTCGTCTTGCGAAGCAAGCCCATTAGCGGATTAGCGCTATTAGCGGCTTAGCGGATCAGCTGATTAGCAGCTTAGCGGATCAGCTGATTAGCGGCTTAGCGGCTTGGGAAAAGGGGGGGAGGAAAAAAACCCCGCAGGAACTCGCAAGACATTTTCGTCTTGCGAAGCAAGCCCATAGGAAATTCGTTTTGCGAAGCACCTCCAAAACGGAAAACCCTTTCGTCTAGCAGGTTTTCCGTCTTGCAAGGCATTTGTCTTGTGGGGCACCACTGTAGATAATAAATAAAGTGCATGTACAGAGAGCCTTTCTCTCACCCTTCAACAACTGCCACTGGCCCCACTCCCAAAACATACTTAGAATTAAGGCCTGGAATTTGCCCTTTTAGAAATCAAGTACCACCCATACCTCCCGTAATGACATTTTGAGAACATGGTTTAAAAACAAACATGGGAAGAAAAGCTTGTCACAATTCTCCTATTGCTTTGCCGCACCCCACCACCCTCAAAAAAAAATTGGTTGAGAAGACGTGATGTACCTGGACTCGGGGCAAACATTTGATAGTGTAAGGCGTGAATTGCATGTGGCAAAGATAGCCAGAACCTGGCCTAAGTTATGGACAAGTCTGGAAACTTCTGGAATTCTCTTTTCCCCAAATCTTCCTAGGATGGGCTTCGTTCCCAGGCCTTGGAGTCCTGCGGAGCTTTGCAGAGATCTGGGTGTGTTTGTTTTTTGGTGCTCTATTTTGTGACGAAGAGAAGGAACGGATAGGATGCAGAAAGGAGCAAAGGCTCTGAGATCTCTCAAGGCAGCGAGGCCTTTCCAAACGTCTGGAGAAGGATCCCGGGGTCTTAAGTTATAGGGAGGGCTGCCTCTGGCTAAGGCAAGGAATACTGGGTGTCAATAAGAGCGGCGCTGGCAGATTGGGGAAAAGGCAGCGCGGGCGGTTAGCAAAGTCACTTAGATAACGCAGGCAGGGTCCAGAGAGAAAAGAAGTCCTGATAACACTTTACTGGGGGAACTGGAAAACAAACAAACAAACAGAAAACACCGGTGTAAAAGGACAGAGAGGTTTTGTTTTCCTTACATTAGACCTTGTACAAAGCAGTGAGACATTCAACAAAGCACGCAGAGCTCAATCTCCCTCAGAACTACACAGCCAATCCGAGCCTGTGCTACTGCAACAAAGATGATGCCACTTTGACTGGTTGCTAAGCAACAGCTCCTCCTGCCCCCCCTGGCTAGTTGAGGGAATTAACCCTTAAATTACACGCAGAATGATCTCTGCTGTCGCAATTCTAACACCGACTTGCGCGTTACAGTCCATTGAGAAGTTCCCGCTGAAATGAATGGGAGCTGTGCAAGAGTGGAGCTGGGGCAGGAGAAGCTGCCCCTCGGTTTTGGCTCATATATATGTTAAAGTGATGTGCAGAAATGTATTATATATGAGGAAGTTGCTTTTATTTAAGTGTATATCTGGTAAAATGTGTATATTAGTAGAAATTCCCACTAAAACGTTGATGAGTTCTCATTAGGGCTATTATTATTATTATTATTATTATTATTATATTTTTATTTTTTTAGTGCACCCTGATGGGAAAATGTGTGGAACTGGAGGTTTAAAAAATGAGAAACGGAGAGAAACCAAAACTGTCATTCATCTACCGCTTACTGTGAGCATCCTTTCAAGGACTGTGTAACTGTAGCCGATCTGACACTCGTATGCACACTTTTCCCACACCACAGGCCCACCCCCTGCAACCGGTTGCCTAAAGCAGAATACTACGCCTCTTCCAGCTCAGGTAGCTGGGAGGGAAGCAGCCCACTGTCGCAGGCAACCGTTTAAGGCCTGTTATCCATCAATTTTGTGTTGAGTGTGCCTAAGGGAGCAGGGAACTTCCTGAACATAAACACAGGTGGCCTTGTTAAGCTATTTAATTGTATTATTGGCACTTGAGGAGAATCCTGACTACACCATTTATCTTATGTATTTCCACAAAGGCTGGAGGCTGCTTTTCATTTTCTTCTACGTGGAATTAAACAAGTCAGTTGGGCTGTCATTTGCCTGCTGCTGCTGCGGCGTCCGGCTGGCCACCCACAGCTCAGTCACAAAGGTTAGTTTGTTCCTTCGAGAGGTGAAGGAAGAGATTGCAATGACTCGGCCAGCTAGGCAGATGGGAAACTGCCTGATACGAGGGCAGACATCTATCTTCGTGCTGACTTCATTGACTGGCAGCGACTACGAGGCTTAAGAGTGTTCTGAAGCTTGTATTTAATCTGCTGGCACCCTAAATCAATTAGTTTGCTGTACTAGGTATTCAAATGACTTGGCACTCTCTATTGTGCCAAGTGGAAAAAAAACTCTGTTTTGCGCAGTGAGTAACGCAGTGGTGAGACCGTCATGTGTTCGTGAATTGCCTGGCAAGGCCCCGTGAAGCACTAAGATCAGATTGTGAAATTCTTTATTTCCTTTTGAGGAACATCGGAGGCTAGAAGAAGTCCTTACTGGATCAGACAAAGATCCACGTAACCTAGCGTCCAGCCCAATTGGTGAAGTGCCCCCCCCCGGAGAGCTCATAAACAGAACAGGGTGGGTGACAACTGTCCCTAACTCAGACAGGTAAACTGCATCTCACCCTGGAGGTTCCACTGAACAGCTGCATTGGCAATGATCACTCCATGTGGAACCTCCATGCGGAGAGGCAGTCAACCTGTAAACACCAGATGCTGAAAGCAAGCAATGGGGATGCCTGTTGCCTTGTAGGCTTTTCAGCAACGGAGGCCCTTCCCCATGTTCCCTCGTCACCAGAGATTAAGTAGGTGATTACAGGAGAGACGGGACCTTTTCTGTGGTAGCTCCCTGGCTTTGGAATTCCCTCCCGAGGGACATTTCCCCTCTGTCAACTACTATTGTCATATAGGCTCCACCCCCCCCCAAATAAAATAATTTTTTCCTGATCTTTGACATGAACTGTCATGACTTTTACGTCATTTGCTGGTTTTATTCTGTGTTGCTGCTTTAGTCTGTACCTTATCATTTTATTGTGTATTGTGTACTAGCAACATTGTAATAGGCATGGCTTGGGAATTCTAAGAAACCAACGGATCAGTGCAGTTTTGAAACCAGTGGCTAAAAGTTCAGTCCTCCATCTTGAATCAAAATGGCATCCTATTGTATCTGAACACAGAAGAAAACCTGGTCCTTGATCTCAGGAACCATTGTGCAAAAATGGGTTACAATATCTTAAGAGGTGTCCAAAAGCAAACAGAGAAACAACTTTCCCAAAAAATATAGTAGCTTTTTAATTTCTTGTATACTACCTTGAGGATCTTTAAAAAACAAATAGAAGACTAGTTGGGTTGTTTTTTAACCCACTTAAATAATAAGCCACACAATTAAGTACAGTGGTATCTTGGTTTACGAACTTAATCCATTCTGAAAGTCCGTTCTTAAACCGAAACCGTTCTTAAACCGAGGCACGCCTCCCGCCTCCAGATTCCGTTCTTAGATTGAGGTAAAGTTTGCAAACTGGGACACTACTTCCGGTTTTGCAGAGTTCATAAACCGAATTGTTCGTAAACCGAATTGTTCGTAAACCGAATTGTTCGTAAACTGAATTATTCGTAAACAGGACTGTTCTTAAACTGAGGTACCACTGTATCTGCACATGTGAGAGAATGTTCCTTAAATCTTATACATTGCATACCCATTCAACTATCTTATATTGCTTGCAATACATCACCAAATAGTTGGAGAGGCTGTGGGGATAAAGGGACTTTTTTCCATCTTTGTTGGGAATGCCCAAAGGGTGCCTTATTCTGTAATGAAATCTATCAGGAGACATCAAAGATGATTAAAACACATGTTCAATTGCTCCTCAGTTACCCCTAATAAATATGTGGACAGATACTATGTGGACATTTCACCAAAATGAACTTCTGACATGGATGCCCGCAGCTGCCAGGATCTCTATGGCACAACAATGGAAAAATCTGATTATACCATTACGGTATAAAAAATCTATAGAATTTAGGTATTGCTGATAAAATAGTGCATAGGTTACAGGTCTCTAAGGGACAGGTAGATTCTGCTCATGTCTACTCAACATTGTGGGACTTTATGACATATCGTTTTAGTTTCAGGTTTTCAAGTATGTCATGATCCTAAATTAGGTGTTACTACTTATTACGCTTAGGTTATGTGTGCCCTGTTGTTAGTTGGACATATTATGGGTTTTTTTTGTTTTTGTTTTAATTGTTCATCTCTGTGGTTCTATAATAATTTGAAAACCAATAAAAAATAAACTAGCGAAAAGAGAGAGAGAAAAATCCAGCTGACCACTGTTGGAAGCAGGAAACAGGGACTGATGGGGACGTCAGTCTAATGAAGTACGGCTCTTAGGAGCATAAGGGGAAAGGGCAAGGAGAAGGGAAAAGGCAAAGGAAGTTTTAAGTGCTCAGAGTGGGCAGGCCTCATCAGAGCTGGGTGGTGTAAAAGGATGCAAAGGCGTAATTAACCGCACCAGCTGGAAATGCTACAGACTGACAGAAAAACACTCAGAAAATCAGGTGTGGCAGCCACACTCCTCAGCTGCTGTCTTTCCTTTCCAGCTGGGAAGAATGGAGCATGACTAAGGCTGCGGAGGAGGCGTCCCAGTTTTCAGGGCCATTATGGGACGCCAGGATTTTAATTACCAGTGACGAGAGCTTATCGATTAAGAGAGAATTTCCTGCTTTCTCATCCTCCTCTGCTGCCCTCTACTGCTAGCGTGGTTGAAAAGCGGCAAGGAAACATTCAGAATGCACAAATAACAAATATTACATTTGCATACCTGACTCTACAAGCTCAGACTTAGCCGTTATTCAGGCTGACCTGTGCTTTTAAACAGCTGCGGGACAGGCAGAAATACAGCAGGTGAAGCCTCTCCTCACCCCCACGTTACTGGCTGGGGAAACTTCATTTCATTTAGCTCAATTGGTAGAGCATGAGGCTCTTAATCCAGGGGCTGTGAGTTCGAGCCCCGCTTTGGGCGAAAGATTGCAGGGGGTTGGACTAGATGACCACGGTGGTCCCTTCCGACTCTGCGATCCTATGACCTTGCTCACAAGTTAATGGGAGCTGCGGCTGGCTGAGGTGTGAAGGACACCTGGAGAGAAAAAGCCATTTTGCCAGCAGCAACAGCAGCAGCCTAACCTGCAAGCCAAGGTCACAGCTGGGTGCAAAAAGATGACCATTTACACCCAGTGTAAGGTAGTCTCTATGGGAGTATATTATGGGGTGTCAGAGTTTTTAGGGGGCTAACCAGGCTGGGATAGCTGGGATAACAGGCTTGTTGGTTTCTGAATGTCTGATGTAGATTTCCAATTTCGTTGTTCGGTATGGGACAATGATAATAAAGATTATCGTATGGTATCGTAACTCCCATGCGGTCGCCCTGTGCTGTCTTGCCGAAAAGAGCAAGGGGAATTTACTACTCTGTGTTTCTGGTCTTGTGGGCAGAATTCTACCGCCTCTCAGCGCCTGGCCGGAAATGTGAGGAAGCAGCTAGAGCATGGTAAAATTGGCTTCGCCGTTTGCCAGCGTGGCGTGAACAACCACCTTACCCAGAGGCCCCTTCTCCATTACATTTTGGTGACAGTCCTCCTGCCCGAGTGGTGTATCCACTTCCAGTGGTAAAATATAGGTAAAGGTAAAGGGACCCCTGACCATTAGGTCCAGTCATGGCCGACTCTGGGGTTGCGGCGCTCATCTCGCTTTACTGGCCGAGGGAGCCGGCGTACAGCTTCCGGGTCATGTGGCCAGAATGACTAAGCCGCTTCTGGCGAACCAGAGCAGCACACGGAAACGCCATTTAGCTTCCCGCCAGAGCGGTACCTATTTATCTACTTGCACTTTGATTTACTTTCGAACTGCTAGGTTGGCAGGAGCAGGGACCGAGCAACAGGAGCTCACCCCGTCACAGGGATTTGAACCGTCGACCTTCTGATCGGCAAGTCCTAGGCTCTGGTTTAACCCACAGCGCCACCCGCATCCCTAGGTAAAAAATAGGACGCCCTTAATAACCGATTATTCACGCCTTTCTGGACAGCACCACAAACTGTGCCTGAGGGTGGGCACGTCACTCTGCCGAATTGGATGACCAGCCCTTTCGCCCTCCGAGGGTGACGCCTCACTTAAATGGCCGGCTGCCTTCACTCGCCCAAAGGGCATATGTGGCGAGGTGTATCTGAGGTCCTACCAAATTTCCCATCTGACAGCCGCAAACCCAGAAGCATCTCCAGACTTACCCTAGATCATATCAAGGGCCTTTGGGTGTCAGCAGAGCCAAACTTTCTCAGGGTCTAAAAATCCTCATGTGGCCTCGGCACTCGGAAGTGCCGAGAAGGCTGCTCCAGATGCTCTCGCTGCAGCTCTGAGAGGGAATCGTGCTTTATTCCCTTCAGGATCCTTCCTGGTACTTAAAGAAGAGGCAGGCAGGCAGTTGGGGAACATTCCTTCCTCGCAGCCTCCACCCCTCTTCTGCGGGCTGAGGATTGCAGGAGCTCCCTCAAACCTCCCCTGACCTGTTTTCGTGGGCCGGGTTGCAACAGGCGGGGGGAATGTGGGGGCGGACTTGGCCTCACCGGTAAGGGACACGGGGTTCACGCGAGTGCCGTGGTGCCCGAGGGCAGGAAACCAGCCTCTGCCAAATTCTGTGATTATTTCAGTCTCCTGTGTTAATATGCATCTTTCTAAAGAAGAAGCTTTCATTTTCATTAGGTCTCCCTATAATTTGTAGCATGGACCCAGGCACCCCAGGTTTTGCAAAGAGAAATCAATCTATTTGGCACATGCAAATCATAAGCAAATGATACATAATTGATTGTGCTTATTCCCGTTCCCCAAACGCATTGGGTTTCCTCTGCGCTGAAACGAACGGGGTGGAATAACAAAACGTCAATGTAATTTACATGAACTTTCGTAAGTTAGTAACTTTGCCACAGCAGACCGTAAGACTTGGGGCACATTGAATTTTTCAACTTTCAAATTCCCGGAATGAGGGGAAATGGAAACAGGAACGCAAATTGCACACCATTGACGGAGGTCAGTATTGGAAACTGCCCAATCAAATATGTATGGTATTGAGTGTTGTTGTTGTTTTAGTCTGCAAACGCTATGCAAATAATTACATTATTTACTGCATTGGTTTTCATGTTTCTCCTCTGCTGAAGTGCTTAATTACACAAATAACGCTAGTTTCTGCCGACAAAGGTCCGTATGGTTAAAGCTATGGTTTCCCCAGCAGTGATGTAATGAAGTGAGAGCTGGACCATAAAGAAGGCGGATCGCCAAAGAATTGATGCTTTTGAATTCTGGTGCTGGAGGAGACTCTTGAGAGTCCCATGGACTGCAAGAAGATCAAACCTCTCCATTCTGCAGGAAATCAGCCCTGAGTGCTCACTGGAAGGACAGATCCTGAAGCTGAGGCTCCAAGACTTTGGCCACCTCAGCAGAAGAGAAGACTCCCTGGAAAAGATCCTGATGTTGGGAAAGATGGAGGGCACAAGAAGAAGGGGACGACAGGACAAGATGGTTGGACAGTGTTCTCGAAGCTACCAGCATGAGTTTGACCAAACTGTGGGAGGCAGTGGAAGACAGGAGTGCCTGGTGTGCTCTGGTCCATGGGATCACAAAGAGTCGGACATGACTAAACGAGTAAACAGCAACAACGCTAGTTTCAGACACAGTGGATAGAGAGACGAATAATTTAGGTTTTAGCAGAAGCTGACCTGTAGCAAAACTGATTGTGACAAATGCATTACTGGATGGAAATGGCTGCCTCGTTCCACCGCTTATCTGAGGAGCAGCTCATATGGTGTCTTCATTTTTCAAGGCTCCTCGCAGCAGCTGCATCCGGACAATCATAACTTGGCTTTATAAGCCAAGATAGGAACATAGGAAACTGCCTTCCACTGAGTCAGACCACTGGTCCATCTTGCTTGGTAATGTCCACACTGGCTGACAGCAGCTCTCCAGCTTTCCAAAGAGGGAAAGCTTCCATCCCCTTGCCTGGAGGTGCCTGGGATCAAAGATAGTGCTTTGAAAGGGACTTCACAAGACCCTCATCATCAGCAGGACAAAAAGGTCACCGGATGTCTTTGTAAGACCAGGTGACTGATAGGTGGCCAGAGCCACCCACACCTATCAAAGCTCATAATCCAGCTCCCCACCCCTGGTTTAATCTACGGAAGTCTTCCTTGTTACTTTGCCATCTGACACAAAAGGAAGAATCGAAGGGGCTGTGTCCTTGGCCGAAACACTGAATGGGCTGAGATATTTTTTTAAGCTTTATGGTTTTATTTTGAATACCAGGGTTGTGAGTAAGTTCATCAAGCCATCAGAAATACATTGATGAATACAGGCTCCCGCCCCCTGCGCTTACACACACCGGCTTATGCTCACGGCACTGGGAAAGAAATGAAATAATTCGACCCAAGCCTGGAAACGGCAGGAGAGAGCTGGAGAGTCCTTGTGGCTCGTGAGGAGACCCTCCCTGGAGCCCGAAGATGACGTCAGTGAGGGCAGAGGAAGCCCTGAAGAGACCAGAGGTGCAGCAGGGCTTTGTTTGCACTGCTCAGCCTCCCTGCCTAACAGCTGATGTGTGGGGTAGCGCAGCTACCACAGCCACTTTCCCACACATCCTCCTACCTCCTGCCAGCCCCAGAGCTTCAATTCTAGTTGTGGATAATTTTGGATACAGTATTTTTGGTATAGATTGAAGAGAGCAACAGAGAGGGTGTTTAGAGGGTGCTCCTCACTTGGCGTGATTTCACTTAGGCGTGTGGGAGCTGCGTAAGTGAGGGGACGCTTGTATTGTTGTACGCTTGTATTATTACAAGTATTAATAGTATTATAATAGTATTATATAGTATTATAATAGTATTAATATCATATGTACTAGCAAACTCAAAAGCGGGAGGGGAATGTTAATCATATATGGTGATAAAGCAAGCGTCCCTTTGTAAAACATCAAAAAATTTTGGGTCAGTTATGTAAAAAAGAAAGGAGATCCTGTAGCTAGATAAGAAAAAAGGCCTGCCTAGACCCTACATCCCATTTCCCATAGTGACCAACCAGATTCCCATAGGAATCCCCCAAGCAGTGTATGAACACAACGGCGCCCCCTGCTGCTGCCCTCCAGTTATCGACATTCAGAGGCATCCTGCTTATACTGTTTGTGTTATGATATTTATATATATTTGTTTTAAGTCTCCCCGAACACCTTTGGAGAAAGGGTGGTTTTTATAAATATTTCAAATGTTTCAACTTCTAAACGCCTGCCGGGAACTTTTCTATTCCTCCAGGCCTATGCAGGCAATTAAGAACACGTATTTCTACCATGATTCATGTCTGCTTTTAACTTTTAAAAATGGTTTTTACTGTACAGTTGTACAACTACCTCTGATTCAGGAGGCTTACATGATTAGTTGCCACTGAAAGTTTTTCCTCCAGGAATTTTGACTCATCCCCTTTGAAAGCTGCCCAACTTTGAGGCCACTGTCTGTAGTCCAGTGCCACCTAGTGACATAACAATATATTGTAGGGATGAGGAACCGGTGGTCCAGCTGCCATCAACTCCTTCCAGCCCCAGACAGAACAATTCAGTGGTCAGGGGTGGTTGGAGCTGGGAGTCCAGCAACATCTGAGGAGCCACAAGTATAACAGTACTATTTGCACAGGTAGGTATCAGAACACAAGGGGTTTGATCCAATTCTGCAGCTCTGCTTCATATGTTCATGCAACAGGCCGTCTTTGTCAACTCCCCTCCCCTCCAGCCCTTCAAAATCCACTCCAGAGGATTGGAGGACACCCACACACACACAAAGAGCAGATTTGGGTGGCACACAGTGGGATGGGAAGAAACGGCAGTCCTGTCGTAAGAGCAAAACTCAGCTTGTGCAGCGTTGTATACAACCCAGAGTCTTCGCCTGATAAATAAGGACAATTTGTACTGATATATTGGGGCTATGTTAATCTGAAGAAAGTGCATGGGAGCATTTCATTCAATGCTGAAGTCTCAAGTGTCATTCAAAAGCTCATCAGTTTTAATAGAGCTAGGAAGCATCTGGTAGAATAAACCATTCTTTCTTTAAATACGCTGGATATTAAACCCTAAATAGCCTGAAACTGTTCAGTATCAGATTTCTGGGTTTTTAAAATCTGTTTTATTTATTGCATGTATACCATCGTACTCTACGGATATTTGCTAAGGATTAGGTAAAGGTAAAGGACCATGACAGTTAAGTCCAGTTGCAAACGACTCTGGGGTTGCGTCGCTCATCTCTCTTTACTGGCCGAGGGAGCCGACTTTTGTCTGCAGACAGTTTTTCTGGGTCATGTGGCCAGCATGACTAAGTCGCTTCTGGCAAAACCAGAGCAGTGCATGGAAATGTCGTTTACCTTCCTGCCAGAGCGGTACCTATTTATCTACTTGCACTTTTTGGTGTGCTTTCGAACTGCTAGGTTGTCAGGAGCTGGGACCGAGCAACGGGAGCTCACCCCACTGCGGGGATTCAAACCACCGACCTTCTGATCGGCAAGCCCAAGAGGCTCAGTAGTGTAGACCACAGCGCCACCTGTGTCCCTTTGCTAAGGGTTAGCAGCCTGCAGATTTTGCCCTATTAACTAAATAAAGTTTAAAGGTTATCATAAGCTGAGATGTGCATTTCATTCATCACCTGGCAACAGACTACTTTTCAACAATGGCTCCCAGTGCAGGATATATCTCAGACAGGAGATATGATTGCTCGAAACACAGCAGCTTGGAACAAAACGTGAAAAATGCCCTTCTTCTGGCAGCCTTTGCCAAACATTTGGGGTCTTCCAGATGTTTTGGACCACAACTCCTATCAGCCCCAGCCAGTCCAAAACACCTGGAAGGCTCCATATTGGCCAAGGCTGTTCCAAAGTCTTTTGTGATAGAGTTGCGGATGTTCCTACCTTTGTGTTCTCCTCTGCCTGGGTTTTCCTCCCCTCCGAATTCATTTAAACCGCTTGATCCTTGCTCTCACTGTCCTTCTCCTGTTCTCATGGAAGATCCCTCTTCCCCAGCTCTTCTTGTGTCCTCCTGCTCTGCTGGCTCTCTCACACACACGTGCAGACATCCATTTGGCTTCTTTATTTAATCCCTCACATGCCTTCGGTTGCTACCATGAGTTTGCAGGGGGTGGAATGCTGTGAGTAACACCCTGAGCCGCGTTAAAAGTGGAACCTTCTCCAATCAAAATAATAATTACTTGGTGTCAAGTAGAAATTCAAGCTCGGCGAGGGATGGAGTTAGACGCTTGCAGAAGAGGGAGGAGGAGGAGGAGGTGGTGGTGGTTGTGGTGGGGAAGAAATCACCTTCCTTCCTTGGAATGTGAGTCAGGAAGAAGACATTTATTTCACTGATTCAGAGTTCGGAGACTCCCATATTTTTTCCCTTGTCATACCAGCAAAGAATTAAATTATTGTTTTGTTTATTAAATTTGTATGGTACTGCCCTTCATCCGGACATCTCAGGGCACTTCACAACATAAGGGATACTTCTTTTCTCTCAATGTCCAGGAGTAGATGCAAGAAACACTGGAATGACCACGAGCGACTCATTCAAAACCATGAGCAGGATGTGTGGACAATGGGCTGAGCTGAATCTAGGAATGTGCAGAGCTGTCCATGTTTGTTTCTCATTTCCCATTCTCCATATTTTTGAATCACTTTGCACGAGAAGACAAACCTAGACAGCATCTTAAAAAGCAGAGACATCACCTTGCCAACAAAGGTCCGTATAGTTAAAGCTATGGTTTTCCCAGTAGTGATGTATGGAAGTGAGAGCTGGACCATAAAGAAGGCTGATCGCCGAAGAATGGATGCTTTTGAATTCTGGTGCTGGAGGAGACTCTTGAGAGTCCCATGGACTGCAAGAAGATCAAACCTCTCCATTTTTAGGGAAATCAGCCCTGAGTGCTCACTGGAAGGACAGATCCTGAAGCTGAGGCTCCAAGACTTTGGCCACCTCATGAGAAGAGAAGACTCCCTGGAAAAGACCCTGATGTTGGGAAAGATGGAGGGCACAAGGAGAAGGGGACAACAGAGGACGAGATGGTTGGACAGTGTTCTCGAAGCTACCAGCATGAGTTTGACCAAACTGCGGGAGGCGGTGGAAGACAGGAGTGCCTGGCCTGCTCTGGTCCATGGGGTCACAAAGAGTTGGACACGACTAAACAACTTGCACGAGAAAAACAGAACGCCTGAAAATTCATCAGCTCATTAGTGTGAATTTCTCCAAATACTGTATGCACATGTTTCTATGTAATTTCTCCTAATTTACATATTTTGCAAAGCAATTTCCCCTAATGTACTGGACATTTTGGCGCTATTTCCACTGTACATGCATTTGTATGGGAGAATGTGATGCTGATGACCAATACCAAGGCCCATGCGGCTTGAGCACAGATTTATGGAAGCAAATTCGGATTGAATATCCTTTATTAGGCATATCAAACATTATCAAACAGACACCGTATACAAATTGTGCAAAATACGAGCTCAACATAACAAGGTTTGTCCCAGTCAGATCTTTAACTCCAGAGAAAATCAATTTGCATAAATAATACAATACAACACTACCACATCACCGATCAGTTAAGAACCACTAAATCTCTTTATATTGGCCCAGTCTTTCTACATGGACAGCACTCAAAAATTCAGCCACTTTTAAAGTAATTTGATCATTCCTGTCCGAGAGCAGGTCCAGAACCGTTGGTAGCATAGAACTGAGCCTGTTGAGTTGTAAGGCCTCTAATAATTGTCTTCTGGCATAGATGCCAAAATCACAAGAAAAGAAAATATGCTCCAAAGTATCAGGTTCCTGTTTACTACATTTGCAGAGACGCTCTGATTCTGGGAGAGCTAAATATCTATGGAAGCGAATTGTGGGCAGCTTCTACCCAACAGAAGCGACATCTCCAAGCCTTCCATTTGCAGTGTGTCGGGAATCATAGAATCATAGAATCATAGAGTTGGAAGAGACCACAAGGGCCATCGAGTCCAACCCCCTGCCAAGCAGGAAACACCATCAGAGCACTCCTGACATATGGTTGTCAAGCCTCTGCTTAAAGACCTCCAAAGTAGGAGACTCCACCACACTCCTTGGCAGCAAATTCCACTGTCAAACAGCTCTTACTGTCAGGAAGTTCTTCCTAATGTTTAGGTGGAATCTTCTTTCTTGTAGTTTGGATCCATTGCTCCGTGTCCGCTTCTCTGAAGCAGCAGAAAACAACCTTTCTCCCTCCTCTATGTGACATCCTTTTATATATTTGAACATGGCTATCATATCACCCCTTAACCTCCTCTTCTCCAGGCTAAACATGCCCAGCTCCCTTAGCCGTTCCTCATAAGGCATCGTTTCCAGGCCTTTGACCATTTTGGTTGCCCTCCTCTGGACACGTTCCAGTTTGTCAGTGTCCTTCTTGAATTGTGGTGCCCAGAACTGGACACAAAGAATTGGGGCATCATATGGCAGGACAAAGAAAGATGCCCACATTCCTTGCGTGTGCACACTCCTGCCTCAGCGACACCTGTGCTGGCTTAGTCATGTCCACAGAATTGAAAATGGGATTCCCAAGGATGTGTTCTGTGGGGAGCTGGCTTCAGGCAGAACTCTGTGTTACAAAGGTGTCTGCAAATGTGACACAGAGGTTGGCAGCATTAACCGCAGCACTTGGAGACAAGACAGTTCATGCACCCATAGCAGTGACCAGGGGAGAAATGACCTCTGGGAGGAGGGCAGAGAGAAGAAATGCTATGGTGCATCTGTAGCAGCAAAACCCAACGCCTTCCTCTGCCCCAGCTGCAACAAAACATGTCTCTACCATATTGGCCTTTACAATCCCATCAGGCACTGTGAATCCCCAATGGTTAGGCATTGCCCCCGATGGCGCACTCTTCCATTGTCTCTTGAGACAGACAGATGATAACAAGAATCTAGCTAAGGTGCTACTGGATAATTTTTTATTTTTATATCTGTATTTCGACTGCGTCAGACCAACATGGCTACCTGTACCTGAATCTACAGTGAGGGGGAAAGTATTTGATCCCCTGCTAAATTTGCCCGTTTGCCCTCTGACGAAGTCATCTTTTGCAAAGGGATCAAATACTTATTTCACAGTTTATTATCATGCACAGTCAATCTCTGACTTTTGTCTTCTGAGTTTCTGGGGGTTTTCCCTGTTGTTATTCCATCTCTCACAGCTACAATAAACCTACCAATAAAATTATGGGCTGGTGGTTCCTTCGTCAGAGGGCAAATTGGCAAATTTAGCAGGGGATCAAATACTTCCCCCCCCTCACTGTAGCTAAGGTGCTGCTGGACAATTTTTTATTTTTATATATATTTTGACTGCGTCAGACGAATATGGCTACCTACCTGAATATAAAAAGATGCTAAAAAGGTCACACCAGCATGCGAAGAACTGCATTGCAAAATTACTGTGTTTCAGTTGGTGTGGTACTGTGGAAAGTGTGAATTAGGCAGGTTCATCTTTAAATGTGCCCCACCCCACCCCTTAGCTGCAAGACACCTATGGCTGCCAGACTTTTTTTTTTTTTAACTACAACTCTCTCCCATACCCTTTAGCAATAGCCTGGCTTGCAGAAATGTAACAGGCAAGACTTTTCCTGTCCCGTTATCTTTATGCTAGGACAAGCTTCACCTGCTACATTTCTGCACGCCAGGCTGCTTCTAACGGCATAGGAGCAGGCCAGGAAAAAAAGCTGGCAATTTTAATGTTGCACAAACACGGAATCTGCCTCCGTTCCACGGAGTTCCTGACCACGACTAGTGTCCACAGGTATATTCCCTGAGCATAAAAATGTCCCTTTTCTGAATCAAAGTTTCCCTCAAACTGTACTGTCATGAGTTGGAGCATTCTTGATTTTAAAAACATGTCTTTGGTTGCTTTCAGGATGGTTATGTCCTGCCTCCATGGTCAGAGGCAATAATGGTTCTGAATATCAGATGCTGGAAACCAAACACGTCTCTCTTGAAAGACCTACATTGGCTCCCAGTACGTTTCCGAGCACAATTCAAAGTGTTGGTGCTGACCTTTAAAGCCCTAAACGGCCTTGGTCCAGTATACCTGAAGGAGTGCCTCCACCCCCATCGTTCTACCCGGACACTGAGGTCCAGCGCCGAGGGCCTTCTGGCGGTTCCCTTACTGCGAGAGGCCAAGTTACAGGGAACCAGGCAGAGGGCCTTCTCGGTAGTGGCGCCCTCCCTGTGGAACGCCCTCCCACCAGATGTCAAAGAGAACAACAACTACCAGACTTTTAGAAGACATCTGAAGGCAGCCCTGTTTAGGGAAGCTTTTAATGTTTGATGTATCACAGTATTTTAATATTCTTTTGGAAGCCGCCCAGAGTGGCTGGGGAAGCCCAGCCAGATGGGCGGGGTATAAATAATAAATTATTATTATTATTATTATTATTATTATTATTATTATTATTATTATTATTATCTCTGTGTTTTTACAGACATCTGCTTGCGGGTTTCCTACATGCATTTGGTTTCCTCTGTGAGAACAGGATGCTGGACTATGTGGGCCATTGACCTGACAATAATAATAATAATAAATTTTATTTATACCCCGCCCTCCCCGGCCAGAGCCGGGCTCACAGCGGCTAACACCAATAAAATCACAGTAAAAACATAATAGGAGAAAAAGAGGGGGGGGGACAGACCCAATTTAAAATATAGGTTAAAATGCAATTTAAAATGCAGCCTCATTTTAAAGTAGCTGATAAATCATAAGGGGAGGGAAACACGGGTCAGACAGAGTCCAAACCAAAGGCCAGGCGGAACAGCTCTGCCTTGCAGGCCCTGCAGAAAGATCTCAAGTCCCGCAGGGCCCTGGTCTCTTGTGACAGAGCATTACACCAGGTTGGGGCCAATGCTGAAAAGGCCCTGGCCCTAGTTGAAACCAATCTAACCTCGAAGAAGAAGAAGAAGAAGAAGAAGAAGAGGAGGAGGAGGAGTTTGGATTTGATATCCCGCAATATCACTACCGGAAGGAGTCTCAAAGCAGCTAACATTCTCCTTTCCCTTCCTCCCCAACAACAAACACTCTGTGAGGTGAGTGGGGCTGAGAGACTTCACAGAAGTGTGACTGGCCCAAGGTCACCCAGCAGCTGCATGTGGAGGAGCGGAGACGCGAACCCGGTTACCCAGATTACGTGACTACCGCTCTTAACCACTACACCACACTGGCTCTCCAGATCCCAGACCTTGAGGCTTGGGACCTCCAAAGTGTTGTTATTTGTGGACCTTAAGGTCCTCTGCAGGGCATACCAGGAGAGGCGGTACCATAGGTATGAGGGTCCTAGGCCGCATAGGGCTTTAAGGATCCAGCAGGCTTGTGTTTGGTTCTCAGGGTCTCCCAGGCATCCTGCTCATTGAGCATTCACACTAATTTGCACAAAGTTTGCATGCAGATTGTACAACAGGTGTTGGGAACTCTGTGCCCTCCAGACATTGCTGAACTACAACTCCCATCAGCACCAGCAAGTATGAGTCTCCTCCAGCACCATAATTAGAGCTCAATATTTTGAGGAAGTGGGTTTATTGCACTTGAGTAGCAAAGCAACTATAACCATGTAGCCTCAATTTTCTGGTATGTGATTGAATCCCACCTGAAAAGAGTGTCGTTCTGGAAGTGCTTTTGGCCTTTTGCAAGTACCGTATTTTTTTGCTCTATAAGACTCACTTTTTCCCTCCTAAAAAGTAAGGGGCAGTGTGTGTGCGTCTTATGGAGCGAATGCAGGCTGCGCAGCTATCCCAGAAGCCAGAACAGGAAGAAGGATTGCTGCTTTCGCTGCACAGTGATCCCTCTTGCTGTTCTGGCTTCTGAGATTCAGAATATTTTTTTTCTTGTTTTCCTCCTCCAAAAAATAGGTGTGTCTTATGGTCTGGTGCATCTTATAGAGCGAAAAATACGGTAATTTCTTGGAAGGTGGGACTTTGAGCCTTACCCTTAAGCAACAACAGATCGTTCAGAATCATTTAACGGGTGAGTTGTTACGCTTTCACTGTTAAAGAGCTCCTGAGTTATGCACTCTTGGTTTGCGAATGTAAAGCATGTTGGCGGAGTAAGGAGATTGCATTAAAGAACCAAAGTTATGTTACACAACTCTACAGCGAGGCCTCTCCACCGCTCATTTTCCAGCAGCAACACTTGACGGCTGAGGTGCCTCTGCTAACTGCCCTGTCTTGCTGACTTACAGGATTGGCAAAAGAAGGGGGAAGTTGCAGATTTGACTCATGGAATCACCTGGAATGTGCCCATATGTAGGAGGCGGATGTGGTAAAAGCACATGGACTTGTGTGGGAATAACAATTAGCTTTCTGTTGTGTCTGACTGGTGCGTATTATTATTACTGGCGGGACTCAAGATTGCTTACAGATAAAAACAAGAAGCTCTAAAAGCATCGAAAAGGAACTCAAGGAGGAGTGCAGGGTTCTGTTCCCCCCTTTTTGATTATGTTCTCACAACAGCCCTGTGAGGGAGGTTAGGCTGAGAGGCAGCAACTGGCTACCCAGTGAGCTTCATGGCTGAGTGGGGATTTCAGCCTTAGTCTCCCAGGCCCTAGCCCAGCACTCTAACTGCTAGACCACACTGACTAGCAGGCTAAGGATGCATCTCTCAACCCACTAGGAGAAAGCCACATTAGGACTGAGTAGACACGGTTAAGACTTCACTGTCAATGTGTTGACCGAGATGTAAATCCTCTTGGTTTCAGTGGTAGTTGATTCCAGTAAATATGTGTATCTGAAGAAGTGTGCATGCACACGAAAGCTCATACCAAGAACTAACTTAGTTGGTCTTTAAGGTGCTACTGGAAGGAATTTTTTTATTTCCAGTAAATATGTTTGGGTTGACAACCATGGGGTATTTTTAACCACTAGGCTTCTATATATTCTTGAAAGGTATTTCATGTGATCAATTAATGCAGAGATAATGTGAATGTCTTGAATCTAGGGTAGCAAGGAGCTACTCACCTGTAACCATGAAGGATCTTCTCCAGATGACTAAACTTGGAGTATTTGGCAAAAGTCTTCTTTCACAAGAGAAAACACGCTTTCTCCAACTTCCAAGTGGCATTAGCTAGCCCTCCCCGTTTGGTGTCATCTGCAAATCTGATGAGCATCCCCTCAATTCCTTCATCCAAGGACAGAACGCTGTGGCACACCACTTGTTACTTTTTTTCTAGGATGGCGAAGAACTATAGTGAGCACTCTTTGGAGAGCCAGTGTGGTGTAGTGGTTAAGAGCGGTAGTCTCGTAATCTGCTGAACCGGGTTCGCTTCCCTGCTCCTCCACATGCAGCTGCTGGGTGACCTTGGGCTAGTCACACTTCTTTGAAGTCTCTCAGCCCCACTCACCTCACAGAGTGTTTGTTGTGGGGGAGGAAGGGAAAGGAGAATGTTAGCCGCTTTGAGACTCCTTCGGGTAGTGATAAAGCGGGATATCAAATCCAAACTCCTCCTCTTCTTCTTTTCTTCTTTGGGTTCGGTCAGTCAACCAGCTGCAAATCCACCTAACAGTTGCCCCGTACAGCTTTATCAGTTTCTCCACAAGAATATCATGGGGGACTTTGTCAAAAGCCTTGCTGAAATCAAAAGACCACAGCTGTCAAGAGTGCTCCCCAGCCAACGGAATGCACACAGCAGATAGTTAGCTCTTTATTGTCAAAGATAACACAGTCATTTCTACATCTCCAGATACCTATCCACGCTAGTCAAGCCTCTAAGCAGCTATTCCCTGGTCCACACTCTATGGAGCAGTTGCAGAAACAGGGGACCACTCCGTCTCAACCAGTTTATGTACCTTCCCCTGATGAGCTGCATGCACACAGCCAGAGACTACACCTGCGAGGCAACGTCCTCTGCTCGTCGCTTTTCAAACCCCTCCTGGTTCTGGGAGACGATGGTGCAGGAGAAAGTGGAGACACACCTGGCCTGTCACTTGCCTGATCTGAAGCTGCCCCTGACCTTTGCCTCCTGGCCAGTACAGTTCCCCACAAATCACAGATCCCCTTTCCCAAATCAGATTCCATCCTCGCTTTCCCCATTGCGCGCACACCAGCACCCTGCCAGTCCCTGGCACCAGCACTCCCCTGATCCACCAAACTTGTAAAAAAAATATAATGAGATTCGTCCAGCATGACTTGTTTTTGAGAAACCCAAGCTGGGCCCTAGTAATCACAGCATCTTTTCCTAAGTGCTCACACACCGACCTTTTAATTATCTGTTCCAGGACCTTTCCTGGTATCAACATCAAGCTGACCGGTCGCTAGTCACCTGGTATGAAGCATAGCTTGCTTGCTTGTTTGCTTTATTCAAAGTATCCCTAATCCACCATTCACCCAAAGGTTCCAGGGTGGAGACATAGACAATATAACCAACATTAATCAATAACATTAAAACAACATAAAACAAAATGGAAAGTTCAGTTTGCAAATAAAACCAGCAGTGGCGACATAAATCCAAACTTTCACCCCTCTTCAGAAGCCTGCTTAGAGAGGTGCTTTGATGCCAAACCACACATTACCCAGATTTCTGTGTCATTTTTCCTTTGGTTATTAATTTTTAAATGAAAGCAGCACTTGGAGGCTACAATCAGGAAAGGTGAGTAGGAAAGAGGCTGTAAAGGTATTTTTTCACCTGAAACATGCCCCTCCAGCTGCTTTTTCCTCCCACACACACAAAAAAATCTGGGCAAAAGTAGCTCAGTTGTGTTTATAAATTTTCCAGTTAACCATTTCTTCATCTCATCACACGTGCTGAAGTAAGATTCAGCTGCGAGTCCAGTCAGCATCTGTATGTGGAATGGGTTATGTTTGTGCGCCATCTTGCCCTTTGCCTCAGGCGGCAAAATGTCTGGAGCCAGCCCTGCGTCCTAGCGGTGAGCTACAGCCCCTTCCCCGAGTTGCCATTTCCTGACTGGGAATCCATTCTGGTCTGCAAAGGTGATGTCACCAAATCTCGACCATGAAACCATCAAGAATCACTTTCACACAGAGACCTGCAAACATCCTGAAATGGCGCTGAGCAATGATCCATGTGGATTGATTTGGGAGGTACACGTGGGAAGTGAAGGAAAGTTTTTTGGAGGGGGCAACACACTGGGCTTGCATCCCCCCCGCCACCCATAACAAATTGTTGCCAACGAGGTCTTTAGTAAAGGTAAAGGTACCCCTGACCGTTAGATCCAGTCACGGATGATTCGGGGGTTGCAGCGCTCATCTCGCTCTATAGGCCGAGGGAGTCAGTGTTTGCCAGCAGACAACCTCCGGGTCGTGTGGCCAGCATGACTAAGCTGCTTCTGGCAAACCAGAGCAGCGCAGGGAAATGCCGTTTGCCTTCCCGCCGGAGTGGTACCTATTTATCTACTTGCACTTTAATGTGCTTTCAAACTGCTAGGTTGGCAGGAGCTGGGACCGAGCAATGGGAGCTCACCCCGTCGCGGGGATTTGAACTGCCGACCTTCCGATCGGCAAGCTCAGTGGTTTAGACTACAGCGCCACCCGTGTCCCGAGGTCTTTAGTAGTTATGTAAACTAGCTCTTGTGCCTTTTGGCAGCCAGGAACCTGGATGAGAGGAATTTATGTCCATTGATGGCTGTTGACAATGGATCCCAGCTACATGTTACACCCCACCAGCCCGGATGTGTGTGTGAGTGTTTGTGTGAGGAGGAGGGGATTGAAAGGAACAGTTTTCACAGCCTTGATTGGGGCAGCCTTTGTTTGTTGGGAGCTGACTGAGGAAAACTGCTAAGCAGCTGGCAGAAGGCACCTCTTTCCCCTGTGCTCTGTGAGGTTTCTATGGCCGTAAGGAGTTGTGGTAGCCAGCCGAGGTGATGCCACAATGTCACAGGAGGCCAGTCTCAAGATATGCAGAGGGTCTTCATTGTTGAACATTAAAGCAGTGCTCTCAGCCTCAGTGTAACTTGATGCTTGAAGCTTAACCAAAGGTGATGAGGCTCAAACGTGACCATAGTACCTGAGAGACACTCAAGGAATGGACAGCTGAGAGCAAATCATCGAATTGCAGGGGTTAGAAGAGACCCCTAGGGTAATCCAGTCCAGGGCTTTTAATTTTTTTGCATTAAAATAACAAAGGGTGCTTCCAGACTATCCCCCCCCCCCCAGGTAGGATTCATTCACACACTGGAACATTCAGGCTGAACAACTGAAGTTGATTTGGAGCTCTTGTGCAACAGACCTCTTTCCTCAAAAGATCAGACTTTTTGCAATAGAGAAAGTGATGGGGAAGTGCAGTGGGACTTGTGGGATAACCTGTTTTGACGTCACCTAACCTCGCCACAAACAAATGAGGATGGATGCTCATTAAACAGCCAATGATAAGATAAGATAAGATAAGATAAATTTATTGTCATTGTCCGTATATACACAGTATACACAGCAACGAAAATCAAACACCCACCCAAAGACCGGGTACACATATACATTTGCACGTATCTCCGAACTCTCATCTAACCTCTCCCAAACGTGCAAACAAATCCAGACTAATTCTCGATAAACTAGTTGTCCTCTGAAAAAGACCAGAGTCTTGCGGCAGCTTAAAGGCCAACAATTTTTTGTGGCAAAGGTTCTCATGGATTACAGTTTACTTCGCCAGATGCATGAACTATCGTCCTGAATTACAGGTGTGTGTATATGTATCCCTGTAACTCCGGGTGAGATTTTATGATTGTTGCTGCTTTTATTCTGTGATGTGTGGGGTGTGTGTGTGTGTGTGTGTGTTGATTTTATATTCTGTTCATGTTAGTCACCTTGGGAACTTTGTTGAAAAACCACCTAGAAATGCAAGCAAGCAAGCAAGCAAGCAAGCAAGCAAACAACAAAAACGAACGAACAAACAAACAAACAAACAAACAAACAAACAGATAAATACTTTTTAGTTATGGCACAAGAAATCTCCAGAACAATCTTTTCAAACAGAAACTGGAATCAGAGTGAAATGTCATGAACCGGTTCTGAATGTGAAAAATGACAATTGGGGTCAGGTAATCCATTATTTGGGATGTGGTTGGCGCTGTGGTGTAAACTGTTGAGCCTAGGACTTGCTGATCAGAAGGTCGGCAGTTCGAATCCCCGTGACGGGGTGCGCTCCCATTGCTTGGTCCCTGCTCCTGCCCACCTAGCAGTTCAAAAGCACACCAAAGTGCAAGTAGATAAATAGGTACCACTCCGGTGGGAAGGTAAACGGCGTTTCCGTGTGATGCTCTCGTTCGCCAGAAGCGGCTGAATCATGCTGGCCACATGACCCGGAAGCTGTATGCCAGCTCCCTCGGCCAATAAAGCGAGATGAGCGCCGCAACCCCAGAGTCGGTCACGACTGGACCTAATGGTCAGGGGTCCATTTACCTTTAATCCATTATTTAACTGATTTTAGAACAGCGGTACCTTGGTTTATGAACTTAATCCGTTCCGGAAGTTCATTCTTAAACTGAAACTGTTCTTAAACCGAGGTGCGCTTTCTCTAATGAGGCCTCTCACCGCCGGTGCCCTGCCACCGTTCAGATTCCACTCTTAGACCAAGGTAAAGTTTTCAAACTGGCACACTATTTTCGGTTTTGCGGAGTTTGTAAACCGAATCGTTCTTAAACAGAACTGTTCTTAAACCGTTTGGCATCCATTCCTTGCATTGTCGCTTTAACACCTCTTTATGTAACAAATAAGTTTTTTTAATGTGTCTTAATGATTAAGCCATAGAGGTAAGTTGGTACACAAACATATTGCCTTGGGTGGAGATACACAACAGTCAAAGTGGGTGGAAGAGTTCAGCCAGAACTTGCAGGGTTGTTGCTTTGTCCCATTCAGAGATTGCAAAACTCACTTACAGTTTGTCTAGTCATGGATGGGGAACTTGTCACTTCCCAGCTCCTGTCAGCCCCAGCCAGCAGTGCCAGTAGTTGGAGATGAGTTCTAGTCCAACAGCATCTGGAAAAACGACAGCTTCCTCACTCCTGAAGGTGTTATCATTTGGAAAATTCCAAAATCTGCTTTAGGGGGGAACTTTTATTAGCCCAAACAAAATGTTATGAAATAGTGTGCAGAACTCTCATAGACACAACTAGAAATCTGCAAAGCACCGAACAGAGACTGTGACAAAATGCTGGCTCTGTGTGTCGTGGAGACAAATGGTGGGATATAAATAAGCAAATAAATAAAATGGCTCCAACAATAATCAACGTTTTTTTCTTACTCCTTCCTGCCCCTATTTTGCTTACCATGTGGCCTGGTTAAGAGTCCTGGATAACTTTGACAGTTAACACTTACTATGAATTTAAACACCTGTTAAGATATCGTAACTAAATTTTGCACTTGACTAAGGAGCTAGTTTTCATCTGTGTTTGGACACAATTTATCAATATAGCAAACTGAATCTCTCAAAACTGCATTGATCTTAAACAAATATTGCATGATGGTTCCTGAGATCAAGGAGCAGGTTTCCTCCATATGTTTGCAAACAACTGGACAGCATTTCAAACCTCTGTCTGGTTCCCTGTAACCTCACTTCTCGCAATGAGGGAACCGCCAGAAGGCCCTCGGAGCTGGATCTCAGTGTCCGGGTTGAACGATGGGGGTGGAGACGCTCCTTCAGGTATAGTCGACCGAGGCCGTTTAGGGCTTTAAAGGTCAGCACCAACACTTTGAATTGTGCTCGGAAACAAACTGGGAGCCAATGCATATCTCTCAGGACCAGTGTTCTACTGTATGGTCCTGGCAGCCACTCCCAGTCACCAGTCTAGCTGTCGCATTCTGGATTAATTGCAGTTTCCGGGTCACCTTCAAAGGTAGCCCCACGTAGAGCGCATTGCAGTAGTCCAAGCGGGAGACAACTAGAGCATGCACCACTCTGGCGAGACAGTCTGCAGGCAGGTAGGGTCTCAGCCTGCGTACCAGATGGAGCTGGTAGGCAGCCGCCCTGGACACAGAATTAACCTGCACCTCCATGGACAGCTGTGAGTCCAAAATGGCTCATAGGCTGCGCACCTGGTCCTTCAGGGGCACAGTTGCCCCATTCAGGACCAGGGAGTCCCCCACACCTGCCCGCCTCCTGTCCCCCCCCAAACAGTACTTCTGTCTTGTCAGGATTCAACCTCAGTCTGTTAGCCGCCAGGCACTCACACAGGACATGCACGGCCTTCACTGGTTCTGCTGTGTGTGTTGAGCAAGCCTGATACCCTCATTTTACAGACAGGGAGCTATTACAGAATGTCTTGACCAGGGCCACATAGATTTTGAGCCAGTGGCAGCGCTGAGACAGAAACTGCATCCAAATACATCTTTCTGTTTGCTGGACTACTCTAGCTGAAATGCCTAGAAATTAAAATGTTGTACACCGCCCTGGGATTGTTGGATAAAGGGCGGTATATAAATAGAAAAAGAAGAAGAAAGGAGGAGGAGAAGGAGAAGAAGATATGTTGCATACAGCTACATTACAAGTGAGCATTTGGCATGTACTAAATAAGCATGGGGCCACTTTGTCTTTTTAGGCCTTGCATCTGACTAGCTTAATTTTCTTTAAAATTAAAATGTGCCAGTCCTCTGGGCAATGAAGCAGTTAACACTGCAGCGAGGATGATAGGATGCTCCTCAAAGGATGCTCAGGCATCATTCAGGAATTAATCTCTTAAAATTACTTTATTTTCCTGATGCTAATGTGTGGAATGCTATTATGTGTAATTACTGTGCCCATAATCTCTCTTTGTCACCTTCTCCCTTCCTCTTGCATACTCTTCCTACCTGCCCATTTCTTAGACACCAGGATAGCGTTGGCTTGGGGAGTCACTGGGTGGTTGAGAAAGAGCCTTGGGTTCCTGCACCGGAACGGGTGTGCTTTCAGGCTGAAACAAGGAAGAACACCAGTGGCTAGCTTGGAGGGACTTGTGTGGTGTGTGACTTAAGGTTCACAGAAAAACGATTTCCTTGCTGGGTTAGTTGGGGAATAACCTGTGCCGGGCCACACAACATCCTTGCCTCTGTTTGCTGCAGTCTGTGGGCTCAAGAGACAATTAGAGGGGAGTGAGACACAACAGCAAGAGCACTCCCCTATTTGTTTATTTATTTATTTTTTAAATTATTTTTATTGAGATTTTCAGTTAAACAGAAAACAAACCAAAACAAACAGTCAGAAACTAAAACAAACACTCTTAACAATAATTCTTTGGTACCATCATCTTATTTACATTGCGTTAGATCACGCCTCGACTTCCTTCCTATCCCGTTGCGGTTTTCTTGGTATACTTCTACTCTTACAGTTTCTGTTCCAATTATGTACACATCACAAGGTTTATGTTAAACCTACTGTAGTTTTTAAATTTCTACAATTACTTTCAATATATGTCACACATTTACTCCATTCTTCAATAAACTTTGTACCTTCTTGGTGTCTAATTTTATGTGTCATTCATGCTAATTCTGCGTATTCAAATAATTTTACTTGCCAATCCATAACCGTAGGGATCTCTGCTGACTTCCATTTTTGAGCTATCAATACCCTGGCCGCCACCGTTGCATATTGAAACAATCTCTGATCTTCCTTTTTAATTTCGTCACCTATTATTCCTAACAAAAATGCTTCCGGTTGTTTTTTTTTGGAAAAAGTATATCTGAAAATTTTCTTTAATTCGTTATATATAAGCTCCCAAAAAATTTTCATTTCCTCACAAACCCACCACATATGGTAAAGGTCCCCATCCTTCTGCTTACATTTCCAGCATGCTTTGTTTCCAATTTTATACATTTTCCCCAATTTTACCAGTGTGATGTACCATAGCACTCCCCTATTTGTGAGCTTCAGCTACCAGTATTCAGACTCATGCTGCCTCTGATTCTGGATGTAGTATTACAGAGCTTCCAGGCCTTTGTACTCCTGAGATTTGGCTGCCTCTTAACTCAGGGATGGGGAAACCTGTGGCCTTCCAGATATTGGGGGACAGCCACTCCCACCTTCCCTTGCTGTTGGCCATGCTGTCTGGGATTGGTGGGAGTTGGGTCCAAAAGCATCTGATGTTCACAGGCATACCCTCCAACACTTTGAAGCCAAAATCCAGGACGCCAGATTCAACATTTTTTATCGCAAAAGTTTGGGGTGCTGCGATCTCATGCAATTTCGCTTTTTTTTCGGGCAGAAATTGAGCGAGGTCACAGCAAGCAAAACGGCCACCATTCTCTCATGATTAAAAAAAATAGGATGTCCCTTTCTTCCGGGACACTTGTGGGGTATACACAGGTCCCTCATCACTGCCTCAGTTAATATGAGTTAGGGTGTAATCCTAAAGATATATACCTGGATGTAAGCTCCATTGAACTCAATGGTGCTTGCTTCTGAGTACACACATGGAAGACTGTACTGTAAATCCAATTAAGTAAAACACAGCTCATTAGATTGTTTCCTTTAGGGCAAGTCTGCAATTCATCTTTTAAAATTGACTTAGGAGTTGAAACATCAGACACACCCACTTGATGGATCCTTCAATGGAAACATAAATCATGCTAATAAAATTCCAAACAGTTCTTATAATCTTAGAATCATCCATTGTCTTTATGCAAATTACCTTTCCTGAGGCTTGTCACTGCATCACAATTGCTTGCAGATTTGGCCCAGTCGAATTTGAATACTGTTACATGCTCTTCCCACTTTCCTGAGATGTGAGGCCTTCTGAGAAAACACTACTTGGGTTTGGCTTCCTATGGAGGAGAGACAAGTGGAGATGGATGCTGTTTTTGTAATATTTGATTCATTTAGAAATCTACAGTAGCGACTGCTACAATGAATGAGAGAGCCTCGTCTGGCTGGAGAAGTAGGGGAGAGCTTAAGGAGGTTTTGAATAGGGTGGCCAGGTGACAAAGAAATGAGGGCATGTTCACTAGTCATGTAGAAGAGAGAATTCCAGCAGGTATATAGTGCATGACGAGCTGCACTGGAGGAAATTATCTCTTCTATGTGACAATTAAAGGTGCAGGAGCCCCATCCATATCACTATTAAAGGTGCAGGAACCCTGTTCATTTTTTTGGCATCTGTCGACTCTAGCTTTGACTGTTTGGCCAGCAAAGGAGAATGCTTTACAAGTGACTGGGAGAACTGATCCTGATGGATACTAGCATGGCTTGCTTACTTGCAAATTAACAATCCAGTACAGAGGTAAAGGTACCCCTGCCCGTACGGGCCAGTCGTGTCCGACTCTAGGGTTGTGCGCTCATCTCACTTAAGAGGCCGGGAGCCAGCGCTGTCCGCAGACACTTCCGGGTCACGTGGCCAGCGTGACGAAGCCGCTCTGGCGAGCCAGCACCAGCGCCGCACACGGAAACGCCGTTTACCTTCCCGCTATAAAGCGGTCCCTATTTATCTACTTGCACTTAGGGGTGCTTTAGAACTGCTAGGTGGGCAGGAGTACAGTGGTACCTCGGGTTAAGTACTTAATTCGTTCCGGAGGTCCATTCTTAATGGGGCCTCCTGCTGCTGCTGCGCCGCCAGAGCACGATTTCTGTTCTCACCCTGAAGCAAAGTTCTTAACCCGAGGTACTATTTCTGGGTTAGCGGAGTCTGTAACCTGAAGCGTATGTAACCTGAAGCATATGTAACCCGAGGTACCACTGTACAACCGCATTTAACTTGTGCATTTTCAAATTACCTAGTTGGAGGCTGGTGGGCTGAAATCAAACAATTTAAATGCTGGAAGGTGGGGAGCTTAAAAGCTCTTTTGGCACAGGGTTTTCCCAGTGCGGAAGGAGCTTTTAAGCTCTCTGCCTTGCTTGCCAGACTCTGGGATGCTCTTGCAGGAACTTGCATGACCCTGCAAGATCTCGTGGGAGCATTCCCGAACCTTAAAAACAAAGCAGAAACCTTAAAAAACTCTCTTTCTTGTTTGTGGGGTGGGGGTGGGGGTAGGGGTGCAAGGCCCTCTTAGCACACCAACTCTGGAAAAATAAGGCTGCTTGCTTGGGAGGGGGGCTGTCATTATACCAATCAGGTCATTGTTCTGTCTAGCATAGTATTGTGTGCTCTGATTGGCATGACTGTCCCAGGTAGACTTTCCAACCCTTGTTACAGAGATCTATCAGGTGGAGTTGTCAGGAATTAAAACGTCTGAGTTCGAAACATAGGTTTTACAACAGTGGTGGGGAGCATCCAGCCCCCCCCCAAGGCAAATTAAGTCCAGCAGGTCTCCTAATTAGGCTCACAAGGCAGTTCTCACCAAACCGTGCCAGCCTGCCCACATACCTGCCATTACCAGGTATGTGTGACACCAGGTGTGGGGCAGGTGAAGACACAACTGCAAAGCAGGTGGCTCTGCTGGAATCATCTGGTTCTGAAGAATGGGCAAGAAAAATGTAAAGGGAAACACTTCCTTTGCTCTTGAAGTTTGAAAACAAACCATGAGGTTTGCAGCACCTGCCGCCTATCAGCTGCACATGTTGATTTCAAACTCCAAGGGCAAAGGAAGGGTTTTTCAAGCTTGTCTGCAAAGGAAAACACTTCACCTGACACCAGGGCAACAGCCAGTGACTGACAGGTAGGGAGCCCCGCCTCCTGCCAAATTGACCCACAGCTGTTGGGCGGTATGTCGCTGGACCCAGTTCCTTATCTCTGCTTTACGAATAAGCTGTGTGTGCTCCACTCAGGAGATGAGAGTGTGTTGCAAGTGCAGTGACTGAGGTGTGCCCAGTCAGAGATGAGGATGTGTGTGGAGTGTATTTTATGCAGGTGATTCAGACTGTTTCACCTGCATATATTATATAACCAGGGCCACCTGCTGTTCATAGGACTTCACAATAAGGAAGTGCATACCCTCAAGGATTTCTCCGATGAAAATAGGAATGTCCTAAGGAAAAGCAGGACATTCTGGCATCAAACCAGAAATCGGGACAAGCTTCTCTAAATCAGGGAAATCCCTGGAAAATAGGGACACTTGAGAGGGTCAGGAAGTGCTGATGTTCACTTTGTGTTTGCCTGATGTAATTTATAGGAAAGCTTCCCTGATCAAAGGAATTCAAGCACTCAGAAATATTTCCCCCTACTAGACTAGACATCACATAGGAGATGTATTCATCAAACTCCAGTCTTATTGCTTTTTTAAAAAAATAACTGAATAACAACCTTGGCGTTTGCAGCATGGGTTGGAGGGACTGCTTAGCAATTTTCCTTTCTGGCATTTTTTTCACTCAGAACCTGCTGCCTCACATTTTAAAGATACAGAATAAACCTTATCTCACCACCACCACCACCACTCCCCAGCTGCTGAGAGAAAAGTAGTGTAGGAAAGAATCATTGTGCATGAACAAATGGTGGAAATGGTTAAGCAGCCCCTCACCTTTCATTTTCACTGCTCCCGAATGCAGCCTCTGAGGTTGCTATTCATAAAATGAATTTTCAGAACAGATTCATGTGCCTCCAAGTGTAATGGCTAGTTGATTCACTCAAGGAGCTTCCAGAGTGTCACTATTTTTTTGGTGGTATTCAATCACATCCTGGTGAACTCAGGCTACACAACTAAAGCTGATAAATGGGGCTGTTCCAAAAGATTGGACTTTTTCTGATAAGAAAAGTGATTGGAAAATGGCACTGGAAAGTGTGAGACAATGCTTGGTGCGACATCGTCTAACCTCCCCGCAAACAAGTCAGCATAAATGCTTCTGAAATAGCTGGCGTCATCTAATCTCTCCACAAAGAATAAACAGGAGTGTGTACACAGGACACCAGAGAGGACTGGACACTGTAGCGTGCCCTTGAGTGGCACAATCTCATACTTTGTGCTTGACTTGTTGTGGCACACTTGCCACAGAGTCTGGCCACCACCGAGCATAGGGCTTGTTCAGCGGCAGGTTTCCTGATGGATTCTCATGCGACCTGCTCTGGCCTGTGAAATCAAAAATGGTTTTTTGTTGTGTGTTTAATTGTCTTGTAGTACATCCTTGACTTGGCTGGTGCTCAGTAGTGGCGCTAGTGCACAGACTAAATCACTGCTTGACCTTCTCATGACCCTGTCAGTTCAAATCCTGCTTTGAGCTCCAGTCCTGATAAGTGACGAAAACAGCAGATGAGGGACTAGTGTAGCCGACGATTCATGATTGGAATAAAATACTTAAATAAAACTCACTTAATTAGAAATATTTGTCGATTTCTTAATCGCGAAGCTCTCTGAGCAGCGTACATGATGGAATTGTTCACAGAACACGGCTAAAATCCATGGCTGTTAAAAGAAACAAACCCAAATAAACATAAACTATTAATAAAACACAGATAAAATGAGTAGAACTTCTAATAAAACAAAACAAATATAGATACCGTAACTGAATTTTATGTGTGGGCAGGCTTGCTGAAAAAAAACAAAACGGTTTTCTGCAGTCGTCTAAAGTTATAGAGTAAAGGCACCTGCCTAAGGCAAGGAGTTCGAAAAAGGCTAACAGACGCAACAAACTCTGATACAGAATGATGAAATGCATACCTTGACTAAACTAATGAAAACACGTGACAAAGGGAAAGGGGAAGTGTTTCCAGGGAGAAAAGGCATTGCAAGGATTTCAGACAATGCTAGTCATGGAAATGTTTTGTCGGTTCTTGTCTCCGAGTAGGAGTGTGACAAATATCTTATTAATGCTAATCATGCGTAGTCCTGACAATGCTTTGTTTATCTAGCAAAAATGATATCCTGCCTTTCAGAGAGAGAGAAATCCTCTTAAGACAACAAACAAATATATATAAACTAAGGATGGCTCCAGACTATCACTATTTTGCAGGAGGGAATCAAGCACATATTGGAAATTTAGGTTTGCAAAATTAAAAAGGATTGAAGTGCTCTGTCAATCTAGTGCAATGGAAGAACTTTATGTTATTATTTATTAAATTTGTATACAGTGGTACCTTGGTTTATGAACTTAATCCATTCCGGAAGTCCGTTCTTAAACAAAGCATTTTTAAACCAAGGCGTGGTTTACCATAGCAGTGGGGGACTCAATTTACAAATGGAACACACTCAACAGGAAGCGAAACATGTTCTTATTCCAAGGTTCCCAAACCGAAACACCTACTTCCGGGTTTGCAGCGTTCTTAATCCAAGTTGTTCATTAACTAAGCTGTTCTTAAACCAAGGTACCACTGTACTGCCCTTCACCTGAAGATCACAGGGCTGTTCACATTGCAAGTGCCTGGTTGAACAGAAACGTTTTTGCCGGCGCCTAAAGATGTATAATGAAGGTGCCAGGCACACATCCCTTGGTAAAGCATTCCACAATCGAGGAGCCACAACAGAAAAGGCCCATTCTTGTGCTGCCACCCTCTGCACCTCTCTGAAGGGGGCACACCAAGAAGGGGCTCAGATGATGATCTCATGGTCCAGGTTGGATCATATGGAGAGAGGTGGTCCTTAAGGAATTGCAGTCCTGAGCCTTTTAAGGCTTTATAGGTCAAAACAAGCACTTTGAATTGTGCCCGGAAACTATTTGGCAGCCAGAGCTGTCAGGCCAGGATCGGTGTCATATGCCCAAACTATCTTGTCCTGGTAAACCACCGGGCCCACTCCTTCAGAGAGCGTGTAACCCCCTCAAGAGCTGGCAACCTTTCATCCATCCGGTCTCGGGAACCACCCGCTAAGAGTGCCTCAGTTTTATCTGGATTGAGCTTCAGTTTGTTGGCTCTCATCCAGTCCATTACTGAGGCAAGACATCAATCCAGTTCTGCCCCACCTGTGGATTTAAAGGAGAAGTAGAGCTGTGTGTCATCACCGTATTGCTGACAACATACTCTGGATAACCCCACTCAGCAATCTCATGTAGATGTTGAACAGTATAGGAGATAAAATTGAACACTGAGGAACCCCACACTGAAGGACCCAAGAGCACTTCTGAAGCGTCACCCTCTTGGAATGGCCATCCAAGTAGGACCAGAACCACCGCAAAGCTCACCCCCAACTCAGACAGCTGCTCCAGAGGGTACCATGGTCGATGGTATCAAAAGCTGCTGAGAGGTTGAAGAAAATTAACAGCAGCACATTTCCTCTGTCTCTCTCCCAAAAGAGCTCATCATACCAGCTGACCAAAGCAGTTTCTGTGCCGAAACCCCAATTGAAATGGATCTAGAAAATCTGTTTCTGGTAGTTACTTAATTTCCAAATCCAGGGAGAGTTTCTTGAAGAGTGGTTTTGCCACAGGCTCCTTCAAGCGGGCAGGGAACCCCCCCCTCTTGCAAGGCAATATTGAACACCTCCCTGGTTCAGCCAGCTGTCCCCTCCCTGCTAATTTGTATCAGCCAAGAGGGGCAAGGGTCAAGAATACAAGTAGTTGCCCTGACAGCTTGTCCACATCCTTGAGCTTTACTAGCTAAAACTCACCCAACACAACAGGAATGGACACCCCTTGAGATTCATCTACCGTTAATAGCGGAGTCAAGATCCCGGTCACAAGCTTCATTCAGCTGGTCCACAGCATACCTGTAAAAAAAAAAATGCAATTAATAATCATGCACCATGTAGTACAGCAGTTGCTACAACAGGCCGAGAAGTCATTTAGTGATCTGCTAAGATGCTTAGCAACTTTCAAGTGGTTTATGAGGGGGGAAAGTTTGTGTTTAAAAAAGATAAAGGAATCACCACATCAGAGCAAAATAGATAGACAGCAACAGTTATATATATTTTTAAAAAGTCACAGCACTATTGTGCATGCTTCTTTCATGCGGCGAAGGCTTATTAACTGGTTGCCTACATCACTAGACTGGAATATGTACATTGTTAATTAATATGGGTGGTATGAGCTGAAAACACAAATTTAAGCCGCTCCAGCCTACCACAACTGCTTTGTATTTCTTCCCAAGAGATGTTGGTCCAGGAAAAGTGATTGCTTTAACCCACATGGTGACACTCTGCATATCATTGTGATGATGCTCTCACAGGCCCGCCAGTTTAAAATAAAAACAAACCTATCTGCTTGGAATTCAAAGGAAGTCAAAGCACCAGTGGAATCCTTAAGGGGGTGGAGAACTGGGGAGGAACTGCATCCCTAAGATGTAAACAACAAACAGCCTTACGGTGTTGCAAAGACTAACCTGGGTGGATTGTGGCATGGTAAGGAGATCCTCTCACCGTTTCATCCTACTCGTGCTGTAAGATGTGGAGAGAAAGCTCTCCTTTGCATTCCACTGTGTGGGGTAGTCTCAGTATGCGATGAAGCAAGAAAGAGCCCTCTCTGTAGTGGTGCTTTGCTGACACTTTCCATCATTTTGGTGCCAAGTTTTATTTATTCATTTATTTATTGCATGTACAGTGGTACCTCGGGTTACATACGCTTCAGGTTACAGACTCCGCTAACCCAGAAATAGTACCTCGGGTTAAGAACTTTGCTTCAGGATGAGAACAGAAATTGTGCTCTGGCGGCGCGGCAGCAGCAGGAGGCCCTGTTACCTAAAGTGGTGCTTCAGGTTAAGAACAGTTTCAGGTTAAGAACAGACCTCTGGAACGAATTAAATACTTAACCTGAGGTACCACTGTATTTTTGTTTTATGTGACTGCATTTTGTATTTTGCACCCCATCTTGGCATCCACTTAGGACGGGCTATAAATATTCCTCATAAGTAAATAATTAATTGAATAAAACTGTTAAGTCACTGAGGTGCCACAAGGATCCTTGACGAATGGAGTTGCCTCTCTGGAATTCATCCCAAAAGTAGTTTGTGACAGAGATTTAGTCGCTCATTTATGAACATAAGCCATTTACACTTCTAGCAGTCAGCCCAAGTCATCGTGAGCACTTCTAATGCTGCAACCAGTACTTTTTCCTAGGCAACCAGAATATGATAAATTTTAGTGCCATGACTGTTAAAGAGGTACTGTATTAGTGTTTTACATTTATAGTGTGGATGTGATCAAAACCAGCTTCTGGGTACAGGTAGCAGATGGTTTGGATGAGGAAAGATCTTGGATTGCCCAGATAACCAGCAGAAAAGGAGGAGCCTGGTCCCGAATGAGTATTTCCTGTGCACAGAGTAAGATCTGCTCAGTCACCCACTGCCAAATGATTATTGCCAGGTAGGCTGTCATTAACTATAGCATAGTCAGGCTGCGGACACACTAACCTGTTTGGAGCACAAAAATATAGTTCATCTCAATCTGGATCTATTCATGCTCATCTTCAACATGCTGCTTTCAATCAAAATTGATTCTAGATCCTTCCATGCACAAGGGTGGGTGTGATTAGCTGAAACACATTATAAACCGCTCCCCTTGTGATAGGATTATCCGCTCCTCTTCCTCCCTGCACATGGTCCAGGTGAATGATGGAGGAAGCGGTGACTGCAATCTTGGTTATTAGTCCACCCACAACGGAATTAGGCAGGTGTGGTTACACTCCCCTCCACAATTGCTGGAATCATCTACAAAGGGACACAATTTCCTACTTTACAATTGTATGGTTATATGGCACTGCACGGTAATGCAGAACCAACCTGCTTTATTTTCGGATTGAAACCATTCTCAATAAGTGGTTTTTAGCAGGCAAGGAGAAATGCAACACATCTAGACTGTGTGTGGACTATGTAGAAAAAGCAACTAATTACAGCAGAACAGAATGTTTGCAAAACTAACTTATTTGTCATGCTACTAAGAAAGAAATGTAGCCTTATTGGAGTTCACTGATTGGTTCTGCGTTGCTCCGGGACAGGAGGAAGGAAGTCAAAATGACACCGAGTTGGTTCAAAGAAAGAGTTTATTCTGCTCTCTGGATAGCAGAAGGCACTTGCGTGATTAGTCCACAGCAAGTACAAAGAAATGACAAGTTTCATGCAGTATTTATATCCTCCAGGCACCCTCTCCCTCCTTCCAACCACGTCAGCCTATGTATGCAGGTTGACATATGTTCCTGCTCTGGTACTCTCAACCATAAAAGGGATTTTCTTCCTGCACTCCTGACCATAAAAGGATATTCCTGTTCCTACTCCTATCTTGGAGCAAAAGGTCACTACTTCCGAGAACATGCTCTGGCGTTAGTCCCAGACTTGGGTCTCTGCGTCATTTGTGGTCAGGACATAAGATATGTCTGTGTCTGTTCTACTGGTAAAGTCAAGGCCAGTCTTGCCGTCAAACTGATAAGGGAGAGAGCTGTGTTCTTGTTTTGCATTTGCTCAACGGCTAAAGTTTATGCATTTTAGCTAAGGAGAAATGGGGATTTTGGTGCAGTTTAAAAATGCCTGCACAGTCAGTTTTGGGTTTGGGAAACCCATTCCTTCAGTAGACATTTGGCCGCCATAGCGAAGCCCATTGCCCTGCTGGACATCAGCAAAAAAAGCTCTCTAGCACAGGCTTCCATCTTCAAAAGTCAGTAACTATGGCATTTCAGAACATTCCCATCTTGGTCAGCAAACAGTTGTTGCAGTTTGGATTGGGGAATGAAGTGGACCGGACCATGAGAGAAAAAGATTTAGAGGATCCCCAGTGTGCCAGTGAGAAAGCAAATTGGATTGTGGAGTTTTGTCTTGAAGCAGCTGCAGAGACCGATCCACAACCGGGATGGCTCCAAAACGATTAAACCTGTGATTTTTCCTGAAGGAGCTGCTTAATCTGCAGGAAAGGAGAACTCTGTGAAAATCCCAAGATGAAAACAACATAGGCCGCTGCCTAATGTGTGTGTGTGGGGGGGGAGGGTTGTGTTTGTATTTTTTTGTGGAGAGGCTGTTTACTTTTGCTACAGGGATTTTTCCTGCAAGATTTAGCAATGGTTTAAAAATGCTGTTGATCTGTGCTTTTTGCAGGTTGTTAAGTGATGAGAACTGTTTAATGGTTTTAAGAACATGGTGTGTGTGTGTGTGTGTGTGTGTGTGTGTGTGTGTTTGAAAGCCACCTTGTGCTGCAGTCGCCCAAGGGAAAAAGAAATGATTGTGAAGATTGTTTGGGTAACTGTGTGTTTGTTTGAAAGCCATGTGTTGTGCTACAAGGGCACTGTTAAGGAAAAAATCTAGGTGTGAGGCTGCTCAGTCACCCAGCCCATCGGGCAGAGCCCACGGGTCCCTGCGGAATAAAGGAAGGATTCCAGCCACCAACCGGAGCAAATAGCTGTAGACCAACGTTTATTGCGCAATAGGTTCAAAGAGCAAATTTGAACCCCGAGGATGGGGTGACAAAGACTTTTAAAACTTTCCCACCATATCCCAGAATACAGTTCGTACAGCATCATTGCTACATTACTGACATGTCACAAAAGGGGAGGGGTTGACCTTGGCAAACATGTCCAGACAAGTCCTTGGTACAAGATTAGCATAAGCAGACAAGGCAGGGCAAGACTCAGGTATAAGATTAGCATAGACAAATATGTCTTAAGTACCCACCACCCAAAAGTACAATAGAAGTTCCTTTGCATGTCTGGAGCCTGAGGCGAGTCAGGTGATGGATATGGCTTCCTTTGCCTAACAATGAGCCCAGCAATTGTGTGGCGAGTTCCCGCCCCCCACCAGGATAAATAAAGACACGAGACACCATAATATAAGGTTAATTGGGCGAATTAGGCCACAACTTTATTGAATTCAGGAATGAGAGGCATTGGCTTAGGCATTGGTCCTAACGACTATCCCTATCCGGCTCCAGCCCATTTGCTGGAGACACGGGGAAGGGTTAACACTAATCGGGGGAGTCTCCCGCCGAGGTCACCGCTCTGGGGCGTGCCTTTGGCCCTCACCTCCATAGGCTTCGGACAGGGCCACGCCCCCCGGAGTCCTTTAACGGACCACCCTTCGCTCACTGGGGGGAGGTGATGGCGTTCCTCCCCCCCACATCCTCTTAACCCCTTCTTACCAATGCCTACCACCAATGCCGAGAAGTTGTGACGAGTTGCTACGAGGTAGGCGAAAAACCAAAAGGCTAGAAATTGCCAATTGGGAAAAATTCCTACCATGCCCCTTGTGGCGACAGACTGAAGTCCATAGCAAAGTTAAAGACCTACCTAAAGCCCACTTAAAGGGAGGGAGGGTGGGAAAACGTGAGGGCTAGCCGGCAAAAAGAGGGCGAGCCCCCTCAGCACCGGCCCTAAATAGGACAGGCCTCGCCCCCCCAGCCAGCTGGTTGGCTGGCTGGGGGGGGGCAGGCCCGGCCGGGATTCCCCTGCTCTCGCGGGGGCTGCAACCAGCCCCCGCTCACGTGAGGTGGGCGTGAAGCCCGCAACCCCACCTCCTGGGCAAGCCGGAAGTGGCTTTGTCACCTCTGGGAACTTCCTGGAGTCCTTTTTCAAGGGGAAAATGGGAAAGGAGATGATTTTATATTATTTTTTTCAGCTAGTTAACTTCCCTGAGCTGTCAAGTTGAAAGGATACATTCAGGCATAATATTTGTAATATTTAACTTTAAAGATGTGCCCCCCCCCCCCGGTAATTTCCGTAACAGGCACAAAAACGGGAAAGAATGAACAAAGGCCTTTGGGCGATACAGCTCTGCCACTGAGGCTTACATCTTGACTTAAACGTGTCGGAAACCCATTATCTTGGGCATGCCTAGGTGGGGTAACTGGGTAAGCTGGACTGGGATGCAGAAGTGACTGGGAGTGTGCACCATGTGGAACAGGGTGGCTTGAAGAGTTCACAAGGGACTGGATATTGTTAAACAGGAATAAGCTGTTGCTGTGTTAGGTTGGGATAAAAATGATGTTGTGTTACAATACGTTTTTGATGATGTGTGTTCTAAACGCCTTTTGTAACTTTTCTGTTAGTTTTCCATAGGGGAGCTGTGTGTGATGCATCTCGGACAGATGTTTGGTTCCTGGGTGAGTGATGTTATGAGCTTGTGGGTAACAGGCACCCATAATTTCTGGGTTTGGTAGATGTTATAATTTAATCGATGCTTGGAGTATTGAAATAGGTTGCCAGGTGCTGGATTTAGCAAAGTGCCAAAATACAGGCCAAACCAGTTTTTCTGTGTGTGCAGGAAATCGCCTGGTGAAGGAACCATCAAGGAGAACAAAGGAAGGGAATAGGCAGAGTCATTAAGCCAACAAAGACAGGAAGGGAAGCTACCAGCAAAGCTAAAACTGTCTGCCAGCCAGCAGATGGGTTGAGTCTTGCACTGTGCTCTGGGTAGTTAGCAAAAGACTTAGGACAGATGTTTTTTTTTGGGGGGGAGTTTCAGGATTGGAGTTGGCCTGCTGTAAATGGGAGGAAAAATACTGGTAGCTGCATTTTGTAAATGTTTTGCGAGCTGGAGAAAGAGCACAATGCAGAGCACAATGCAGGCTAGCAGTTTGAATCCAACATTGCAGCCATGGGAGGAACAGGACCTGCTTGGGGTGTCAAGCTCTGAATTCCTCCACCGTAGGCTCAGGTTGTATATATGTGTAAATAAACCATATGTCATAAAGACACCACAACAGTTGACTCTGTGCCTCGTTTCTGAAGGAAACACAGACCTCGGATAAGCGCCTGGACCCCTGGAACCCCACACTGCTTGGAGGTTGCGGTGGCGCGTAATAGTATGTTTTAACATTTTGATTCTTAGGATTTTACAGTGGTGCCTCGCAAGACGAAATTAATCCGTTCCGTGAGTCTCTTCGTCTTGCTTTTTTTTGTCTTGCGAAGCACGGCTATTAGCGGCTTAGCAGCTTTAAGAAAAAGGAAACAAACTCGCAAGAACTCGCAAGATGTTCGTCTTGCGAAGCAAGCCCATAGGGAAATTCGTCTTGCGGAACGACTCAAAAAACGGAAAGCTCTTTCGTCTTGCACGTTTTTCGTCTTGCGAGGCATTCGTCTTGCGAGGTACCACTGTAAAGCACGTCCTCTGCCCCAGTCGCAACAAAACATGACTCTCCTGCATCCCTCTCTACAGCCAGAGCAGGCACTGTAACCTTCCAACGCTTTGACTTCACACCCAAAGGTCCATGGTCTCTCAAAAAGACGGATGCCAGCCAACGTGCTTTGAGGTGCTTTATAGTAAGCATTCTAGAAACTGATGACTATATAGTGCAAAATAAAATATACAGCTGTTGTTAGTCCTCCCCCCCCCAGCTGCATTGGCTGCTTATCTGCTTCCAAGTACAGGTCAATGAACCTGCCTTGACCCATAAAGCCTGAAATTGGTTGGGGGGGCCAGGTAACCTGGAGGACTCTGGTGGAATCTAAGGTAAAGGTAAAGGGACCCCTGACCATTAGGTCCAGTTGTGACTGACTCTGGGGTTGCGGTGCTCATCTCGCTTTATTGGCCGAGGGAGCCGGCGTACAGCTTCTGGGTCATGTGGCCAGCATGACTAAGCCACTTCTGGCGAACCAGAGCAGCGCACGGAAACACCGTTTACCTTCCCGCCGGAGCGGTACCTATTTATCTACTTGCACTTTGACGTGCTTCCGAACTGCTAGGTGGGCAGGAGCAGGGACCGAGCAACGGGAGCTCACCCCGTCGCAGGGATTCGAACCACCGACCTTCTGATCGGCAAGTCCTAGGCTCTGTGGTTTAACCCACAGTGCCACCTGCGTCCCTCTGGTGGAATCTACACACACATATAAAAAAGGTTGTGAAAATGCTTTTTTAAAAAAATGTTCTGAAAAATACATTGAATTTGCCATAGCTCAATGTCACCATCTAGTTTCACATCTGTATATTGCACTTTACAACACACTTTAAAACAGGCATCACCAAACTCGGCCCTCCAGCTTTTTGGGGACTACAACTCCCATCATCCCTAGCTAACAGGACCAGTGGTCAGGGATGATGGGAATTGTAGTCCCAAAACATAGGAGGGCTGAGTTTGAGGATGCCTGCTTTAAAAGTTTTATTTGCAGCTGTATAAGTAAGTCCTCTGTCCCTCCATATAATCCTTCCCGAGAATCAAGATCTTCGACAGAGGCCTTTCTTGCCTTCCTTCCAGGTATCCAAAAGATGGCAATGTTTAATATGCTATTTTCTATGCCCCCCCTCAGTCCTTTGATGGCCACCAACTTGAATGACTTTAAAAGAGAATTAGGCAAATTCATTGAGATAACGCTGCCAGTGGCCACCAACTCTGATGGTTATGTTTTACCCGTAAGGTGATCATTCACTGTTTGCCCTTAGGAGGTTGGCTTAATTTTTTTCTTTTTAATCAGGTCTTTTGGCCCTCATACTTATTTGGGCTGCTGTGAGTTCTGTTGTTTTCTATCACTTGCTTACATTGTTATACTGGATTGAGTGTATACCACTCTGATCTCCTTAGGGAGGTAGAACAAGATAAGGATTATTTTATATAAATAAAGATCTAGGGATTTGTAGGCTGAAGAACTGGACTTTACAGATTCTTAATGTTTGCCTGACAAATTGCTGTCCACACACCTCGAGCTTAAAACAGTCATCCATTAGAAAAGGCAGATTTTACCATGCTGTTATAATCAGCTGTGAGCATGTGGTAACTTTTGCGTGTTCAGACCCAGAAACCGCCCCCTAAATAAATTCACACTTGACTCAAAATTTTGGTTGGGTTTTTGGCAGAATTTAGGCCACAACTTTATTGATTACAGAAAGTGACTGGTGGCATAGGCTCTGGTTCGACTAGCTCCCTGCCATGCAGCTAGCACTGATCCTGGGTACCAGCATAGCTCAGCCAAGGATGAACACCTGGATAAGCGGAAAGCCAGGCACAGGCTAACTCCGCCACCCAAATGTCCCCCGGGACTCAGGTACAGGCACAACCCCCTCTCAGGGGTTGACCAAACCATCGAGTCCCTGGATTCCTTTAACTGAATACTCTTTACATAGGGATGGCGAGAGCGTTCTCCCATCCCTATCACCTGAACCAGAGCCTATCCGCAGCCTAACAAGTTGTGACGATTTGCTACGCGGCAGGCGAAACCTAAATGGCAACAGTCAATCAGCCAAGTGGGGAAAATTCCTGCTGTCCCCCTGTCCCAACGACAGATGACACACGACGGCACAGCAAGGTCAAGCGCAACAAGCCCCAAAAGTAGAGGAGAGGTGGGCGGATGTTCCGAATGCACGCGCTGAAAGAGGAAGCTCTGGGTCACGTGCATAAATAGGTCCCTCAAACTGTTTAGACTGCGTCCCATTGGCCAGATTGTACCCAGCTTTGAGGGACCTACCAATCGGGTGTTGTGGCTAACCAACTGTACCCACCCACAACAGGTTGTCCAGGTCTCACCGCAATACAGTGGTGCCTCGCAAGACGAAAAGAATCCGTTCTGTGATTCTCTTCGTCTAGCGGTTTTTTCGTCTTGCGAAGCAAGCCCATTGACGGATTAGCGGATTAGCACTATTAGCGGCTTTTAGCGACTTATCGGCTTATCGGATCAGCTGATAAGCGGCTTAGCGGCTTAGAAAAAGGGGAAAAAACCTGCAGGAACTCGCAAGACATTTTCATCTTGCGAAGCAAGCCCATAGGAGATTCGTTTTGCGAAACACCTCCAAAATGGAAAACTATTTCGTCTAGCGAGTTTTCCGTCTTGCGAGGCATTCGTCTTGCGGGGCACCACTGTACGTGCCCTCTTTAAGGGAGGACCCAATTTGTCTCACACAGGCGTTTGGATGGGCAAATCTGTCAATTTTGATTTCTCTCAGTTTCTCACATTTCCAGTCAGACATTTCCACATTGCTTTTTGACTTAAAAAAAAAGTCCTCATGAATATCCGTCCACATCTTAGTGCTTAGTCCGAATACATACTTTTTTTCTATGAAAAATATACATATTTTTACAAACCAGTTTCCCCTAATAGAATGCATTTTGTATGTTATTGTCCCTATGATCATTTTATGTGCACCTTTACATCAGTACCTGCATTTTTTAGCACATTACTTGGTTGGAGAACTGCATTGCAAAATTCAGAGAAGTCCAAATTTAAAAGGATGGCTGTGTTTCAGATCATGTATTGACTCAAAAAGTACGAAGTTCACCTTCAGATACAAACTAAACAGAATTCTACACACACCCAATCCCTAAACAGAACTTTCTCATATGAGCTAACAGATAGTAAACCTTTGCCTGCTTCTGTATTTCAGTGCAGAGTGCTTTAATGGCTGCAGAAGTGGGAAAAATTCAACAGATAACCCTTTTCTCCTCCCCTTGCTGCACCTTCATGTTGTAAAAAAATGTATCGTGCCAGAAAAATATGCGGTAACCGGTGTTGTTGGAGCAGTTCATTGCTATCTCTTGGGTCCCTGATAATAGCTTTATTCCCGTTTGATAAAAGAACGAACAGCGGCCAGTTTTGTACCCCGCCTATTTTTCTGAGGAAACGAAACTTAATTCTGCTTTGGCAAGCTTTTCCTTTTCCTTCAGAAGGGCATAGAAAGAGAAAGACCAGGTGCTGAGATCCAGGGAGCTCCAAGATGGCTTTGCAGCCTATTTTAAACCCGGTGAGTGTGGAGAGTGTGTGTCAGAGGGGAAAGCTTGAGAAGGTGGTGGTCAGGAAGGCTGCATAGACATTTTCTAAGAGGTTGTGTCTCTCCTAAGGATGAACTAGCCGGGAGATCTGACTAGCCCTTCCCTGTCTCCTTGCAGCAAGCTTTCTATGTGCATCCTTACAGCTAGGATTGAGCTGCTGCAAGGATAATTGAGTTACAGGAAAAACCCCAGAGAAATGCAGAAGCTGATAAGGCTTTTCTTGGCAGGGAGATAAGTAAGGGGGAAAGCTCAGCTCCTCAATTCCTCTGGATTCCTCTGGACTGACACTGTTTTGTGGGAGAGAGTCAAGTGCGTACCTGAACTTTAGGTTTGCACAGTTAAAGTGGACTGAAGGGCTCTGTTACCCTAGTGCAATATTGTAAATCTGCTTAACAAAGAAGAGCCCTTTTTGTGGTTTGGAAAGTGGTTTGGAAATGCATTGAAAAGTATGCGGTGAACAAAGTAGCAGCGAGAAGACATGTCAGCTTCCCGCAAGCAAATTGGGATGGGTGCTCATTGTTGTATAAACAAATTGGAACAAATGCTCAGTGAAAACCGTACATCGCCTAAGCTTCGTGTTAGCTCTGTGGAAGCGTATCGGGATAAATGCTGAATAACCTTGGCTATGTTACCTCAACCGAAAGGCATGGTAAGAAAAAAGCAAGGCAAAATTTAAAGTGGTTGTGACTCTTTGCTGCCTTCCAGTCCATGCAATCTAAGTTGCCCCTGAGGTCTTTCACTCCTTGCGCACTACCAAATTTGAGTCAAATCTTTGCCCAGAATGTCCCCACCACCAAGTTTGGGGCCTTAAGCTAAAAATGTGTATTTAGAAAACAGGACTTTTAGACCATTTCCATTGTTTATCACACCAATGATATTCAGAGATATATAATGCCTGAGGAGATTATACTTGAGTTTGGGGAATAGGGACCCAGCAGATGACCACCTTTTTCTTTTCTTTTTTCTGCCCCACAGAGCGTTCCCTTTACTGGCCCCATTTTTGGGGGTCTGACTGAGGGGAAGATGATTGTAATCCAAGGGCAAGTCCGGGTTTCTGTGAAAAGGTTTGTCCTGCTTCCGCTTAGCTCTTCGTGCCCTTTTGAGAATTATTCCGCCTCATCAATACCTTTTCCTCACATTTGATTCTCTGTTTCTACAGTCTTTCCGTCTCTTCCTCTTCACTGACTTTCCCCTGCTCTCCCAAATTCCAGAGAGTGCCTCACATTTTGCATTTAACGTGAAGTTGCTCTGTCAGGAACAGCACTAGCATTGGGCAGAGTAAGTTGGTTGCCTCAGGCGGCTGAAATTTTGGGTGTCGTCAAGACAAGGCATTAAATCACCTCTTATTTACTTTTATATTTATTGAGATTTTTACCCTCGGGGAGATGTGAGATTTCCTGCCTCAGGTGCCATAATAACTTGCCCAGCCCTAGGTAGCTTTCATGTTGACATTAGAGGAGGTGTCATTTGCATTGTGCCTCAGGGGACAAAATATATTTGTGTGAGCAAGGAACCAGGAGAAACAACAACATGGGCAGTGTTTTCCTTTTGGAATAGTTTCCAGAACGATTAAAGCCACAACTCCACCCAGCCTTTACTGTCGTTATTTTTAGCTGCTCACCACAAGTGAATAAGCTGCTTTTGCAGTGGACTTCTCTGCCCATACTGATGTGGTCTACCCCCGAACTTGGAGGGTTTTACATCAAGCCCTACCCTGTTTCAGTGGTGCCCCGCAAGACGAACGCCTCTCAAGACGGAAAACCCGCTAGACGAAAGGGTTTTCCGTTTTGGAGGCGCTTCGCAAAACGAATTTCCCTATGGGCTTCCTTCGCAAGACGAAAGCCCATAGGGAAATCTCCGGGACAGCGGGGAAGCGCAGCGCGTCTTCCCCACTGTCCTCGGACCTCCTCCGAAGGCGGGCGGTGGGGAGAAAAGCCCTTCTCCCCGCGCCAGCCTTCGGAAGGCTCCTCCGAAGGCTGGCGGTGGGGAGAAAAGCCCTTCTCCCCGCGCCAGCCTTCGGATGGCTGTCCTGAAAACTTGCGGTGGGAGGAGGGTTTTCCTTCCCACCGCCAACATTCAGAATGCTGTTCTGAATGTTGGCGGTGGGGAGGAAAAACCCTCCTCCCACCGCAAGCCCCGGGAACAGAGGAGAAGCGCTGCGCCCCTTCCCCTCTGTTCCCGTACCTGTCCTGAAGGCTTGTGGTGGGGAGAAAAGCCCTTCTCCGCACCGCCAGCCTGGCAAGCGGTTTCCCTAGGAACGCATTAATTGATTTTCAATGCATTCCTATGGGAAACCGTGCTTTGCAAGACGAAAAACTCGCAAGAAGAAAAAACTTGCGGAACGAATTAATTTCGTCTTGCGAGGCACCACTGTACCAGTATTCTTGATTTTAAGAATATCTGTAGAAATATTACAATTTACCAGTATTTAGCCACAAACGGGGTTGGTTCCAGGTACTAATGCCCAGGCAAGAACATGTAGTATTCCCCACAAGGGACCCACATTTTCCTCCCCCTGAAAGTGTGGTGCAGTTTTTAATCTACCCCTCTCCTTTAGCTAGGGTGGTCTCTCAGATATCACCCCAAATAAGAGGAGACAGATTTGCCCAAAATGTGCAGAAATCTTGGGTTGTACCTAAGCTAGTCCTCCTCAGAGTTAGACTCATTAGAGCTAATGGACAAGGCTAACGTAGGTTCGCTATTTTAAGTGGGTCTCCTCTGAGTATAACTAAGAGAAATCTGTGTACCATAATTTTATTTTTAAAAGATCAATACATCTGCTCTCATTGTAGTGGTGAAGACTGTGAGCAGGTGAGCTGTGTGCCTACCTGCTCCCAGGTGCTCATTGCTGATGGGTCCCTGCAAGATCTCCTTACTGGCTGTTTTTTTATCATTGATTAATTAATTAAACTTATTAGTAAAACACACACACACACACGTAACCCAGACAGCTTACAAAAATAAATAGATAACACATACATTAAAACCAGCATAAAGCAACACAGAAAAAGCTAAAACTCATTAGTATTTTAAAAAGGCATGGCTAAAGCATTCTTCTAACCTAATGTTTTAGGCCATGGGTAATTCAAAGTCTGGTGATAAGAAATGGTTTTTTTGCCTGGTGCCTGGGCTCATTCCAGCGAACACTTCAAAATACCAATAGGCCACCTTGTTTGGTGCTGGTTCTGTATATAGCATAGCTCATGGTACTTGATGCTAATTTTTGTAGAGAAATTATATCCCTTTGATAGTAAGGGATTTCATTTTTGAAAGAAGCAACAATTTACCAGTTGCTTGAAAACCAGCCCCTAGTAATGGGGTGCTGTTCTTATACAGACACGTGAGGTAAATTACCACAAAACCGCCTGAAGGACATTCCATGGCTGCCAATATGGCAGCTCCCCCACCTACACCTTTGCCCATTACTGGTGGTAAATGGGAGTGGGGATGCTGCCATAAGCAACCATAGAATGGTCTTCATGTGTTTTGTGGTAATTTACCTCACACAACTGGCTTTCAAACAACTGGTAAATTTTTATTTTATTTTAAAGAAGAATCATTCAAAAAAGCCTTTCTTGTGTGAGGGAGATACCGATGTGAGGGTGCTGTTGAGAGGCTTGTTTTGCAGCATTATATAATGAAATTGTTGTTGGGTTTTTGTTTGTTTTTTAAAAAAAGTTTTATGACTTTAAATAAGCAGGAAACTAGTTCCTGGTACCATGGAGGACTTTGTTTCTTGAATAGCACCCTGTCACACAACGAGCCGCTTTTGAAACTGTAGGAAGTCTCAGAAATGGTTTACGTCATGAGGCAGCTTGGGGGAGAAGATCTATTAAAAAGGCAGAAACCACATTAAGCTTCCCCATCCTTTCAAGTGCGTCAAAAGTAGCTACAGTGGTGCCTCGCAAGACGAAAAGAATCTGTTCTGTGATTCTCTTCGTCTAGTGGTTTTTTCGTCTTGCGAAGCAAGCCCATTGACGGATTAGCGCTATTAGCGCTATTAGCGGCTTATCGGATCAGTTGATAAACGGCTTAGCGGCTTAGAAAAGGGGGGGAGGGGAAAAAACCCACAGGAACCCGCAAGACATTTTCGTCTTGCGAAGCAAGCCCATAGGAGATTCGTTTTGCGAAGCACCTCCAAAACGGAAAACTCTTTCGTCTAGCGAGTTTTCCGTCTTGCGAGGCATTCGTCTTGCGGGGCACCACTGTATTTGGGGATCCCAGCCTAAATGGCTATTTTAAAATTTATTCTTATTTTATTTTAATATTCTGAGCCATGTTGAGGGTCTGCACTAGGCTGAAAGGAACTTCACACAAACAAACAAACAAACAAACAAACAAACAAACAAACAAACAAAATAGGGTGCACAGGAGCAAAAGTGGTCAGGGTCCCTGTACCTTCAATAGGTATATAGAATATGGAACTTTTCTCACCCAAGCATGACAAATCGCACAACATATGCACAGTTATTAAAACAAAGCCCTGTAATTCATTTTGCATGTGGCTATATATATTGTTATTCACTCAGAATGGTAGGGGTGGCTTGAAGTGGCATACTTTTGGGGTTTTTTGGCAAATATTTTTATTGACTGGCTTTCTGAACATACAATTAACAAACATTATCCTAAAACAGAAGCATTGTGCTTCTGCGTGAAGTCCGGTAGATTAACTTAGAGTCTCTCCATGGGTTGATGGAGGAATTATCATGTGACTAAACTCTGTTAACATATGAAATGAAACAAAACTACGTCAGTCACTTTTTTTAAAAAAAAAACCATAGCCTTCAGTGGCGTAGCGTGGGTTGTCATCACCCGGGGCAAGGCAAGTAATTTGCGCCCCCAGGGGTGGGGCTCAGCCAAGTAGGGGCAGAGAGCTGCGAGTGCGAGCGTGCCCCCCCCCCAGATGTTGCGCCTGGTGCGGCCGACCCCCCTGCCCCTGCACCCCCCACTCTATGCCACTGATAGCCTTCAATCTTCTCGTTAACTTTTCAACTAAATCAGTTTGCCAAATGCTTTCATACCACCTGGATGATGTTAATCCTAGAGTAGTTTTACCAGTACTTATTAGCCGTCGAGCCGCCACCATTAAAAATGTAAGGAACACCAGGATTTTGATTTATCAAATATGGACAACGATGCTAGTTGAGGAATACAACTTTTTTGCCAGTCTCTTTAAATGTTTGGGTTTTTTTGGTCCACCATATGTTTTAAGCGCCCTCAAAGAACCTCATGGGAACTGTAGTTTGTTATGGGTGCTGGGAATTCTAGGTCATCGAGGGGTAAACTACAGTTCCCAATGTTCTTGGGGGAGAGGACTGTGCTTTAAAGAGATGGTGTGTACGCAGCCTAACGCTCATTAACAACACAATATTTTATGCACCTTCATGGCTCCTGCTCTTTCTGAATCACCCCTTTCCCCTACTCTCCCCTCCATTTCATCTCTCCAGTTCTTTCCCTGCAGGTGTGGTCATGGTCAACCATCCCACCTGCCCATCTCTTCCCGCTGAGCTTCAGCCCAACCATCCCCTCACATTTCAGATTCACGGTCAATCTAGTGTGCGGCAACGGCAACATCGCCTTCCACTTCAACCCCCGTTTCGACGAAGGCCGAGTCGTTGTGTGCAATACTCAGCAACACGGCCGCTGGGGAGCTGAGGAGCGGGCCTACAACATGCCTTTCCAGCCAAATATTTATTTTGAGATGATCATCAACGTCAAGAGCCACTGCTATCAGGTGAGGAGGCTGGAGAAGCTGCTCCGGCTCGCTGTCTACCATGCAGCCCCTTCATGTCTTGCAGGGGAAGGACTTGATAATTTGCAAGTGCAAGATTTATCTCCAGCATGGACTCCGACTTGGCTTTATATTTAGGCCCCATAGTGGTGCAGCAATAGAGCTGCTAGCACATTTGCAAAGCTAAGCAGGGTCGGGTATGGTTTCATATTGGATGGGGAGCCTCGCGTTGCAATTCTTGCTTTGCAGGGGGTTGGAGTAGATGACCCTCGGGGTCCCTTCCAGCTCTACAGTTCTATGATTCTATAAGAGATATGCTTCTCCATTCCTTCCCCTCCCGCCGCATTCCCGTTAGAGATGCGGCTCAGCTGACAAGAACAATTTGGCAGGGGATGATGATAGCGAAGAAGAAATATATAAAGGCTGTATAAGAGCTGTGCAGGCTGGCCCGATGTTGCAATGAGTTCTCATGAGGGCTTAAAACAGAAATGAGCAGACCGATATGCAAATTGTGGAGAAATGAACTTAGGACTGGAATAATTAGGAACCTGCAGAAACTTGAATGGATTTATCTGCCCATCCCTAACCACAGCAAGCGTGTCGCTGGGAAGTGAAATGTTTAGGGGGTTCTGTGCATACTTTCATGCTGAGGGGCGTGGCGCTTGTACAAGTGTGGGCACAGCCTTCCATTTCAGGAGGGCCAGGCTTCTGAAAATAAAGAAGAAATGCTTCACCTGTGAGTTCTGCTGAATGGGTTGCCTCACAAGTCCCCTTTGTTTGATAGCTGCTACCACCTAGTGGGTGAAGTAGAACACGGGTGGAATCCTATTCCAAGAAGAAGGTAGGCTGTCACAGATCATATGAGGCGTCCAGTACAATTCACCAAACTGTCACCCTGTGGGCTGTCATTCAGTTTTAAGCAGCTAGGCCAAGAGAGAAGCCAAACAAACATAGGACATCAGTCAATCCAAGGCATTAAAGAGATGGCTGTAGTCTGTATAATCATGTATTTATGCTTATAATAATTTTATTCAAACAACCTTTAAGAAATAAAGTTGACAGTGGATTTTCTAAATGTTTCTATTTATTGAATCTTGAAACCATAAGAGGAGGGGGGCCATGTGGGCAGCACCAAAAAAGGAGACACAGATTTGCATAATGTTTGCACCTGCCATTTTTCTATCGATTTGAATGGAAATAAAATCCATCTCGTCATAGTGGGGAGGGCAGGGGCAGTGTGTCGCGTTGGTTTTTTTTATAAAATATTTATTAGATTTTTTTGAAATATAACAGAAAAAATGAAAAAAGGAAAAAGGAAAATACAAAATAAAAACAGTTAAAAACATACATTATTTCTTTTACTTATTTTCTTTTAACTTATTTCCCGGACCTCCTCATACCTCCCTTTTTTGTATTCCACTTCAATTTATTGGTTCAGCAAATCCTTACCATTAGATTTTAACCCATTTATAACCCTTTTTTCATATTCTCTTAAATCATTAAGGCTGACAACCCCTTAGTTGCTATACAACATCATTCTATCATTAATTAATTTTACAATATTTCTGTAAATAGTCTTTAAATTTCTTCCAGTCTTCTTCCACCGACTCGTCTCCCTGGTCTCGGATTCTGCCAGTCATTTCTGCCAATTCCATATAGTCCATCACCTTCATCTGATGTAAGGGCAGTGTGTCGCGTTGTGTCACCTGAGGTGAAGTGGGAATGTGCTGCGCTGCCATGCTACACCTCTTCCTCCTCCTTTACCTGGGTTGCCCATGAAGTGGCAGCAGCATCGGTGGGTTCCGATGTCACAAAATCTTGCCTCGCCTCAAAGGGACTCGCCTAACCAGTTCCTCAACCTCCTCCAAACTCATAACAATAAAGTTAAATGCTAAGAGTTACTTATATCCAATTGTAGTTCTACACAGAATAGACAACTGAAATTAATGGACATGAGAGTCAGTTTAGTTCCATCAATTTCAATGAGTCTACTCTGATTATAATCTAGTTCAACTCACTGACTCCAACACCTTAACTAGGTTGTCCCTCCAAGTTCCACCCTCGGATTAGGAGCCCACAAAGCACAAATTCTGCCTCTTGTTTCCCAAGAACTACGGTAATCTCACCTCCTCCTTCCATTATTCTAGGTATCCGTCAATGGCAACCACTTCCTGGAGTACAGACACCGCCTTCCTTTCCATGAGGTCCAGACATTGCAGATCAATGGAGATGTCTCTTTGAACTGCATCAGCTTTGCTGGAACTAATGTGAGTTGCACATTTTCACCTCTTACACCTCCTCCAATTTCAGTTTACCATGGTGGATCATTGTTATGTACTGAGTTGAATAGGATCCAAAATGCAGCAGTCTGATTGGTCCTAGAACAATAGGATCCAAAATGCAGCAGTCTGATTGGTCCTAGAACAATAGTATTCAGAATGCAGCAGTCTGATTGGTCCTAGAACAATGCAGCAGTATGATTGGTTGTCAGGAACCTCCCAATCCCGCTCCAGATAGAAGTGAATCCACAACCTGATTGGCTTACAGTAGAATTCCGGAATTAGCCAATCATGTGCAGCCCATTGTGTAAATAATGTATACAAAGCAGATACTGTGAGGGGGCTTTCATTCATTCCTCCTCACCACTATGAGCTGAATAAAGAGCATGAAATCACTTTGCGACTCTGAGTATATTTCAATCATGTACCTTGTAATGTGGGTAGCAGCCATTTGCAAATCAAAGGAGAACACTTAGAAATGCGTCAGTCTAATTTTAAAACGAGGTGCTGGAAACTGGTGAGATATGGAGTCGGAAGAGACAAAACATTTGTGGTTGCAGTTCTCATGCGAGCTTGAACACTAGAAACAAGATGCAGTGAATTTGTATGAGCAACTTACCCTTCTTGGGGCGCAATCCTGGGGAGGGATGCTGCAGACCTCTATGCCAGAGAGGGTGGTTTGCAGACAGACTCTTCTTCCTCGTGGTGGCAGAAAACTTAAGTGCCATCGGTGCTGTGCTCTGCCATTGCTGCACCAGCAGTGGCAAGACCAACAATGAACTGTGTTGTGCCATGCCAAGCCTCTGTCAGAGGAGGCTGTGGCTGTGCAGGATCCCAAGCCTCCTTGTGACCTTCAATTGCATTGCCTGGCATAAGCTTTTGGGACTTGGCAGAATTTGACAGAATTCCACACACACACCCTGTGTCCCATTAGGATTGTTCCGTAAGTTATTTTTTGAAACGTACTTGCCGTGCGTCTTTGCCAGTTCTTGAAATTGATTTCACAGTACCCACAAATATTTGAAACAGAAGATTTTGCTTTATATCACAAGGTGATCAGCAGGGTTAAGATTCTTCTTGATTAGCCTTTGCCGGATACGTGAAGTATAAGAAAGTAGGCAGCAGGCAGACCTATCGGAGAAAGCATTCCATAAATAAGGTACCACCACCAATAATGCTAAGTTTCAAATTTTCAAATATCAGGTAAGAGAACTGTGAGAGGCATGTCTGAGGATTCTACCAGAAGTCTCATGGCCCTGTTACCCAAGGTGCTGCCAGCTGGCGTAAGCAGAATGGGCCAAGCTGGATAAGTGATCTGACTTAGTACAAAGTGGCTTTGTGTGCTCATACTTAATCTCAAGAGGAGGAGGAGGAGGAGGAGTTTGGATTTGATATCCCGCCTTTCACTCCCCTTCAGGAGTCTCAAAGCGGCTAACATTCTCCTTTCCCTTCCTCCCCCACAACAAACACTCTGTGAGGTGAGTGGGGCTGAGAGACTTCAGAGAAGTGTGACTGGCCCAAGGTCACCCAGCAGCTGCATGTGGAGGAGCGGAGACACGAACCCGGTTCCCCAGATTATGAGACTACCGCTCTTAACCACTACACCACACTGGCATAAGAAATGCAAACTTGCTTCGGAAGCAAACAAATAACAAAGGAATATTTTTTTGCTTTGGAGGCCAATAATGTTATTTACTCATTCATATATTTACTAATGGATGTATCACTTTAAGGTGGCAGTTGATTGCTTTTGGATCAAATTGGGGAAAGAGGCAGTGCCAGAAGGGCAAGTTGTTATTGTTGTTGTTTAAAAAAATAGTTCTTATTTCCAAACATATTTTTATTGTGTTTCAGCCTCCACCCCCATACACCCCTCCTGCTTACAATGTTGTGACAGCCACCACAGTAAGTAGAAGCCCTTAATTTGTTTGCATCTCTTTGCTTTGCAAATCTAGTGGGGGTGGGGCGGGCTGGTGGGGATTGATTAGTACTGGTTATTTATGTAGCAGTTTCAATGCACAAAGTGCTTTACAGTGGTACCTCTAGATATGAACTTAATTCGTTCTGGAGGTCTGTTCTTAACCTGAAACTGTTCTTAAGTAGAAGTGTGCTTTTGCTAATGGGGCCTCTTGCTGCCACTGCACTGCCGGCACATGATTTCCGTTCTCATCCTGGGGCAAAGTTCTCAACTCAAGGTAACTCTTCCAGGTTAGCAGAGTTTGTAACCTGAGGCGTTTGTAACTCAAGGTACCACTGTACTACATTCACCTTCATAGCTCCTTGCAAATTAGGCCACTAGTTTTCCCATTTTCTGGGTTGGAACGGAGAAATAAGTGACTTATTCAAGGTCACCCACTGAAGACCTGGTCACATGACTGTTGAGCACATGGTGCACTGGGGGAAAATAGTTGAGAATCCTGTTTGTGTTCACATTGAACCTTTGCCTCCCTAATTCTTGGAAGCCAATCACAGAATCACTGTTAAAGGAGCCTTGTAGACTAGGAGGGGGGAACCTATGCTCCCCCCAATATTGCTGAACTACAACTCCCAAGCAAATGCGGCCAGAAATTATGGAAGTTATAGTTCAGCAACATCTGGAGGACCAAAGGGTCCCCACACCTGTTGTGCAGATCATCTGGGCCAACCTTCTCCACTGTTCAGCACTAAGGCATTCCTAGAACAAGGCTGCCTAACGTCAACTTGTAGACCTCCAGTAAGCGCGAGCCCCATGACCCCATATACGTAACCAGTGGTCTCATACCCTGCGTTGCTCGGAAATCAGTCTTGAAAGGCTCAAAATGACATCTAGCTATATCCAAACAGACAAAAACCTGTGCCTTGATCTCAAGAAACATCATGCAAAATTTTGCTACGATATCTTAAGAGGTGTCCAAATGCACAGTGAACAGGCAGACCACTTTGTCAAACCACTCTGACCATTAAAAAATTTATCCTAACGTTCAACTGAAGTCTACCCTTCTGTAACTTAAGATCTAGTATTCCCAGGAGCAAATGAGTCTTTCCCCTCTTCTTTGTGACAGCTTTCCAGATATTTGACCAGTGTTATCGTATCCCCCCCTCAGCCCTCAAGGTTAAACATACCAATAGAGTGCGCCTCTGGGGTTGAAGTCAAATGGCTGTGTTAGCAGCACTAAAGTGACCTCTGTCTGCAATAATAATAATAATAATAATAATAATAATAATAATAATAATGCTGAAACTGCATCCCAGAGCTAAGAGAATCAAAACGCTAAATATCCTTCTGTCAGTGCAAAAGTTAATGCTCTCTTAATGATATATCTCTTTCTTTTCAGGTTGGTGGTATGTTTGCTCAGCCGAACTTTGTGCAGCCATCTTTTTCTGTGAGTAGCTTCGTGGAAACTTCACAGATCCTATAAACTACTGGGCTAAAGGATGGGAGGCCTAAGGCACAACCTGGTACCCTGATCCACTCACCAATGGTGACTTGTGGTTGCCGCACAACAACAGAATCCTGTTGGCAAATGGATTGGCACTGAGCCCAGAGCTCAGTGGAAGCAGGGCATAGCTCCACAAGAAAGATACATGCTTTCCAGGCAGAAGGTTCCAAAGGTTGCGATTCTATACTCAGTTACCTGGCTGGGAATAAGTCCTGTTGAAATCTGTGGGACCTTTTTCTTCTTCCATTTTCTAAATCAATGTATATACAACGTGAAAAACAATTGTAGGGAAATTTTTCTTCCATTTTTTTAAAATCAACGTATATACAACATGAAAAACAGTTGTAGGGAAATATTAGAAAAGAACAGAAAAACAAACCAAGCTCATGGTAAAGGTAAAGGTAAAGAGACCCCTGACCATTAGGTCCAGTTGCGGATGACTCTGGGGTTGCGGCGCTCATCTCGCTTTACTGGCCGAGGGAGCCGGTGTACAGCTTCCGGGTCATGTGGCCAGCATGACTAAGCCACTTCTGGTGAACCAGAGCAGTGCACGGAAACGCTGTTTAATCCACGTGCTTTCATCCACTTTGATTGTGCAAACCTAAATTTTCTGGTATGCGTTTTCAATCCTACCTGCAAAATAATGAGACTGTGGAAGAGTTTTGTTCCCTCCCACTGAGCTGCGTATAGATCCACCCACTTGCAAGTCAGGATTGCAGAGAGGAAGTGAGGATTAGGAGAAGAATGGGGTTAAGAATTAGGGTGAGATGTTAGATGAGAAGAAGCTGGAGTATTTATAGATTCCAGAGTGATGATTTTTCCTTTCTTTCTTGGTATAGATTTTGATATTTCATGCAGGGCCCTTACAAAGAAAACATTTAAAATTATATTAAGGGGGGGTTACTTAAACTGACTAATCAAAAAGCAAGACAGTGTTTTTTTTCTTGGGGGACACAGGGGTACACATACCCCTAATCATTTTGTGAATCTAAGTTTGGCCTCACTAAGGGGCAGTATTTCAGTATGAGTAGGAAAATGAGAATACCCCTAAACATTTTTTTAGAAAAAAAGCACTGCCAAGACTAGTCAGTGAAACATTCTCTCTAGTTAGTGGACAACTCTGGAGACATTTGATTGCTCCACCTATTCACTGGGTTCAACAAGTGTTCCCTGAAACAAACAAAAAAATAATAATACAAACAATAGTTCTATGTAAGTTAAATGATTGCTTTTCTTTTCATTCTTTGCAGACAAGGAAGAAGAAGACGGCCCAGGTATGTGGGTTAAAATCTGGGGCAATATTGTAGTCTACCTAGTTTAGATAAGGCAGGACTGCAAGGGTTCGGTCTAGACTGAATTTTTATGCTTTTCGGTTCTGCGATATTGCAATGCCTTTCACTTTTTCTGTTTCTTCATCTTTTCTCAGGGTAACAGTGGAATAACTTTGTCCAATCCTGTGAGTATATTGGTGTTCTGTTTTCTATGCCTCTTGGTTCTCCATCATAGATAAATTTAGAAATTTCTGCTCGTTTTTGACATAAAGATGGTAAACTGGCAGCCTGTAGGCCCCAAATATAATTTACAACACACCCACACAACAGATGCATCTCCTTTTGGCTATATGAAGTGTTCTTGTGGCATTTTTTCCCTGAAGCTCCTGAATCGTCCCACTCTTGGGAGACAGGACGCTTAGTCAAGACGGATTGGTCTGATCTTATACAGGCATCAGGCCAAGTCTAGACATAGGTTGCCTAGTTAGATTAGGGAAAGCTAAGTGTTAAGAGGCAGCAAAGCAGACAAGAGCCAAAGAGGGTCTGGGCAGGGCAGAATGAAAGAAAAGGCTCAGCAAGCAAGTTCAAGAGGCAACCAAGGTGCAAATATAATCAAGAGATTTGCTCTGCGTGCCAGCAGCTTCTCCCCTTAAGACATAAGCTATAAGTTAAAGAGATCCCATAGCACTACCAAGAAGATGTGTATACAGTGGTGCCTCGCAAGACGAAAAGAATCCGTTCTGTGATTCTCTTAGTCTAGCGGTTTTTTCGTCTTGTGAAGCAAGCCCATTGACAGATTAGCGGATTAGCGCTATTAGCGGCTTTTAGCGGCTTATCAGTTTATCGGATCAGCTGATAAGCGGCTTAGCGGCTTAGAAAAGGGGGGGGGAGGAAAAAAAACCAGCAGGAACTCGTAAGACATTGTCGTCTTGAGAAGCAAGCCCATAGGAAATTCGTTTTGCGAAGCACCTCCAAAACGGAAAACTCTTTCGTCTAGCAAGTTTTCCGTCTTGCGAGGCATTCGTCTTGCAGGGCACCACTGTATTCTATCAGAAAAGACAAGGAAGATAGAAATAATGACGTTTGATGTTTGCATATATATTGGCACAAAGGCAAGGATGCAACTAAAAACTAAGAAACTAGTCCATTTTTTGGTGTTTAGAGGCGCCTCATAATCAGAGGCATTAAACTGCACCTTGCTTCTCCCTGCTTCAATAGGGTCTGGAGGGTAGAGATACAGTGTGGGAAGGTTCTAGCAGTTCAATGTGTACTTGCATTTTAGGGCTAAGGAAGAGCGATTACAGCTGACTTGTAAATTGTGTCCTTTGGTTGCAGCCAGCCTACCCAATTTCCGCCTCTGATAATAGATCAAGATCCACCTGTGCAGGAACATTCTTCAGCTTCTGGGAGTCTTAGTTCTGCTTTGTCTTCTTGCTTCTCTTGATGAAAGACTGAATCCGTGTTGTTATTTTTTCCAGGCTGTCCCATTCCACATTGCCATCCCGGGGAATTTCACTCAGTTCCGCAAGATTACAATTGTGGGGAATGTGCCTTTTCACGCAAACAGGTGCGTTAGCAGAGGGGGCAATATTATGCACCAACTTCCTACATTCAATTATCAAATGAAGTTGAAGCCAATCAGAAAGTACCATATATACTTGTGTATAAGCTGACTTTTTCAGCACATTTTTTATGCTGAAAAAGCCCCCCCCCCCCGGCTTATACTCGAGTGAGGGTCCCTTTCGGGCTGCTCCTTCCTCCTCCTCTGCCTTTGCCACTGTCGGCAGTGGCGGAGGAACGAGCAGCCCAAAAGCAGCCCTTTTGGGCTGCTTGTTCTTACTCTGCCGCTGCCGCCACCAGCCTCTGCCTCTTGGCAGCACCCTAGGTAGGCAGGGGGACAGGAGGGGCTGGGGGGGAGAGAGAAGCCCCCTCTGTCATGTGCGCATGCGCGTGCGTGCACATGCACTCCGGCCCACCAAGAGGTTTGTGGTGTGGTGAACCAGCTCATACTCAAGTCAGTAAGTTTTCCCAGTTTTTTGTGGTAAAATTAGGTGCCTCGGCTTATATTTGGGACGGCTTATACTTGAGTATATACGGTATCTGTCAAATTATGTCTGCAGGTTCCAGAGATACAACCAATCTAATTCACTTCCCTATCACATTTGAATCTTTTTTTGCTGCCTTCTTATTAAGTTTACCTTTGCTGTGTGTGGTTTTTCCAAAATATTTATTTCTTTCAGAGTAATTTTCTTTCTCGATTGGCAGTGACGTTGTTTGGGAACGACATGCAAGTGTCATGAAGGGTGGCTGATTTCGTAACATTCACACATGCAGCAGAAGCTGAGCTTCTAGGTCAGCCCGTGGCTCCTAGGTGCAGGTTTGCTTTCCTGCAAATGAGGACAATAACGAGAGCCAGTGTGGTGAGCACTGTGGTTCGGCTGGAGAGTTCAAATCCTCGTTCAGCCATGAAGCTCACTGGATGAGGTTGAGCCAGAGACTCATAGGGTTATTGTGAGGGTAAGGCAAAGTAATCTTCAAAGATGCCACCCTGAGTACAGTGGTACCTCCGGTTACGAACTTAATTTGTTCTGGAGGTCTGTTCTTAAGCCAAAACCGTTCTTAACATGAGACGCGCTTTCGCTAATGGGGCCTCACACTGCGGGCGCACGGACAAGTAGGGGTATCTACTTCCGGGTTAGTGGAGCTTGTTACCCGAAGCATTTGTAAGGAGGATGGTATGTAACCCGTATAACACTGTATATTGGAGGAAAGGGATGGTACCAGTGTGGTAATACAAATCTGATCCAGGGCAGACTCAGGTCTAAAAAGATCATGGGCTTATCCAGACTTTCTGTTACATTGCACTTTTCAGGCACAGATCTGGGATTTAAAGCTGTGTGTCAGAGTGATGTTGGTTGGTTTTTTTTCCATCTCAGTGCTTCCCTGGGAAAATCCGCATTTTACTGCTGAATCAGAGCAAATAAAAATCTGCAGAAAACCTGATTGCCATAATCAGCAGTAAAGTGCAGGTTTCCCTAGGGAAACCACCAGGACAAAAAAGAAAACCTGCTTGGACACAAAGCTTTAAATCCCAGACCTGTGCCTAGAAATGTGGCATAAAAGGTAGTCTGGATGAGCCATGAGTGAAATAAAAGCCAGATCAAGAAGTTTAGGCCAAGCAGATGAAAGAGTGAATTATTTAAGATGGCTGTAGAGCAAGAAGCAGAGAAAGGCAGGCTCAAGAAGATTGTCTATCAGGTAAGTACTCACAAATACCCATTTGTTTTGTGTATTTCTCAAAGAAACAGCAGGTTGTAATTTGTCACTTACCCAGTCACTTGTGGCAAATAATGGAGAGTCCTCAAGGCTATGGCAAGAACAAAAATGATCAAAATAAGTTTTTCTTTCAGACCACATGCAACTAGCAGATCCTATGCATATTTACTGAGAACTAAATCCCAGTAAGTTCAATGCAGCCCACTCCAAGTTAAGTGTACAGAAGAGGATAGCATTAGATATTTATACTGGGAGCAGCCAGGCTAGTAAACATTTTCAGTAGGCATGTAACTTTAGTAGATTTATTTGCAAAGCTGTGAAGAAGTTATTTATTCCACCCACCTTACCCACCCATTTTATAAGTTCTTGTAGGCAGGGGTTACATTTCCAGGTATGCGTGAAATTATATATAGTGGGGAACACCATCTAAAAAACCAAACTCCGCCAAGAATCTGCCAGACTCCATCACAATTGCTCCCTCCAAACCTCCTTTCTCAAACTCCCAACTCTCCACAGCCCTCAAAGGTCTGCGCAAAGGCTTCTGGATCACTAGCCATTTTCCTGCTCTTTTCATGTAATTTTTGCAGTTTTTTTGCAGTTAAATTGGCAAAGGATCAGGAAGACTTGGTTCTCTTAAGATCTATGCTGGGTTAAAAGTCATGTTGTATCATTTTGGAGACCCCAGGAATATGCATTGTCGCCTCCTTCCTCCCAGATTCCATGTGAACCTGAAAAACACAATGAGCGGCAACATCGCCCTGCACATCAACCCCCGACTGAAGGAGGGAGCAATAGTCCGGAACACTTTCATCCATGGCAGTTGGGGCTCTGAGGAGAGGCACTTGCCTGCCATGCCTTTCTCCCCTGGCCAGGCCTTCCATGTAAGAAATACCTTTGGGGAATGAGTATTTGCACTGGTTTACATTTCAGATCTTTGTCGGAAGGCACACCTCATCAACAATACCAACTTAGGTTGAAATGGTTACACAGAAGCTTCTGACATTCTGTGGCAGCTATTAGTTTCAACAGCTGATCTTGGAAAGACCCTTCCAACACTCTCCTTGCCCCCTGCCCTTTTAGCAGAGAGGAACTGGCCACTTCCTCCTGCTCTTCATGTGCAGGTGAAAACACATGAAGAAGGACCTTTGGCCTGATCAAGGAAAGCAGTGTTTATATTCCTACAGCCATTTTACTGGCTTATACTTGCCTTTCCACATCAGACCAGCAATTCCAGCATTCTGTCTCAAACAATGCCTTTTAAGCAGCTAAGAAGGGAGTGATTGCCCCCTCCCCAGATTAGCCTAATTAGTCCAGTAGGGGGCTGGACTTTTCTTGGGACCAGAGCGCTATACTTTTATAAAGTAGTGCTATACATCTGACAGGATTGGCACTCTGAACAAACTGCTTCATTTTAGGAAATCATTAAACTGGTATAAAATTAGGGTTGCCATACGTCCATAATTTCCCAGACGTAGCTGGGATTTGGCAGTCGGAAACAGTGACCGGGCAGAAATCACAGCGATGTCTGTGAAAATCCAGATGTATAGCAACCCATGTCAGAAGTGACTCTGCAAAAAACCCAAAACCCCTCAACAACAGTATGGCAACCCTAATAAAATTGATATAATGGATAAAACCTGCTCCATGCCTCTTGTTGTGTGTGGATTAGTATGGTTTGAAAACTCAGAATAAAACATTTCTTACTTTCTACCACTAGATGGAGATCACCAACCTAAAGAATAACTATCAGGTGACTGTGAATGGAATTGTGATATTCAATTATACCCATCGAATCCCTTCAGGACAGGTGGACCACCTGGAAATAGCTGGGGATGTGACCCTCTCCTGTGTGCAGTACTGACGAGTCTCTGTTCTTCTTACACAACATTTTAAATAAGGTATCTTGAAAGAGAAAAGCAAATACATTTCTGTAGTGCCTTTCCCCCCTGCGGATCAGCGCTGCTTCAAACCACATCAGGCATACCTGACCTGCAAGGCTAATGTTTACTATTATGGCTTCCCTACAAGGAACCCTGGGAATTATAGTCTGAAAGGATCACTTGCAGAAAAAAAATGTGGTAACCTTGTGGGATACCTGTGGGTAGGGAAGCCATGCTTGCAAACTCTGTTAAAACTCTTTTTCTGGTACTGATGCAAATATACAGGTGTTGAATAAAGATGTTGAATGGAGATTTTACTAACTGGACAGCAGATAGAATTTTTTTGTCTCAAATTCAGATAATCATTTACTTCTTCCCTTGTACCCTTAATCATACTTTGCAGTTATGTAAATTATGCTGATATGCCTCCTTGATGAAAAATAAATGCCAATGAAGATAAAGATGGAATGATACTTGAAACTGCAGCATTCAATGATACTCTATATAGTTGTGCTATTTTTGTCTGAGCAGACTCCATAACCACCTGCAAAAGTATGAAGTAACGAAACAAGCTCACACAATTAACACAAGGTGTAACACAACTCTCTCACTGAATTCCACAAATACTCAGCCTTCTGTATTCAGAGGATTGTGTTTTATATAGACACAACTAATTTCAAACCAGTCCTGTTCCACCACCATCATGATGGATCACAAGCTTGTACAGGGCGAAGTCTTTTAAAAGAGGCCCCGTGGAACTGTGTATTTGCGGGGCCTCTTTTAAAGGACTCACCCTGTACTACTCACTTGCTTAATCACCTACATTAAATATGTCTGTAGGTGGGCAGGCTTTCCCGCTCTTTCTCAGACTATTCACATGTCACAAATGAACAGAGGTATGCGTGGACAGACAGACTAGGTTTTTTCTTTACATGAAATGGAAGCTTTTAAGATGCTGGTGTGAGTATAAATATGGTAAGCATTAGCATTAAAAATTCAACATACATTGAAGAGCAACAAAAGATTTATCAAGAGCAGTTTAATTTTCTTTGACTCTACCATGCTGGACTATTTAGGCAAGGTTATTACAGGATATACAAGTGTGATTGAAACACTAGGCATCAAAAGTTTTGAGTCAAAAGCTTCTATTCCAGTTTCTTATTGCACCTTATGGCCAGGGATGGAGCAGTCTCTCTCTCTCAACACCTTTAACTGCCTGCAAAAAGCAGTTAATTGGCTAGCTATTGTTCTAGAACCAGCTAGGTGTTTACTGGAGGTAGCTCTATCTGGATATCAGGCAGCAGGTTGCAGCTGGTGATGATGTCTATCTTTTCTGCAACAGCACGCAAGTCCTCCAGGACAAGCCGGATGTTGTGTGATGCGCTGATGATGCCGTTTTGGGAGTTACTGAGCTGTCCAGTTATGGCCCCAATCTCCTTGATAGCAGTCTGGTACACTTGCTTGACGGTGCTGCTGACATCGTAGTACAAGCGGGCATTACTCTCGATCAGCTTCTGCTGTAGTAAAGTGCTGTAGCGGCCGCGATGTCTGATACGAAGGGCAGGCTTCTCTTCAACCGCTGTGGGGGACCCCAGATCCTCATTCCTGAAAACAATCAGTGGAGGCAAGTCCGTGCCGATCAATTTAGGCTCTGCTTTCGGCCTACAGGGGCTTGCATCTTCCTCCTCATCTGTTTCAGAGGCCTCCCCAGCAATTTTTACGCCAGAAAGGTTGGGACATGAAGCCTGGGGTACGGAGGACAGATAAACCTCTTCCTCTGAATCAGTCTCTGAGGCTTCTCCCTGAACAACAGTTTTGTACCTCCGGGTGGTCATTTTTGCATTACCTAAAGAAACAAAAGCAACTTCAATTTTGAGAATTTGTGACGGAGATAAACCTACCAGGATAACCCCAATTGATTATATCCCATTATGGAGCAGTAATTAAGAATAGGATGTACAGACAGTGCTGTTGATGTGGGAGGGGTTAGCATACCATTACCCAATCCTCTCACACGGGTTACCCCAGGGTTGTTACTTTTAACACACCACCACAAACAAGATTTGTGTATCATTTGCTAATTTATATCTATTAAACTGTTTGCTTGTAAAAGCCTACTGTAACATAAATGGAAATGCATCCCACCGCAGCGGTGAGATACCATACGTCTCACTCAAATAGTTTTAAATTGCTCGGGGTTGCCTTGGGCACGATAAAGCAACTGATGAAATAATAATAAAAAATAATGATAGCAAGAAAGACTGGCCAGGCTACCTGTGTGGCTGCTCAGTGTGTACTTCAGGTGCTAAATGCAGATAGGAAACGTCAACACCCCCCCCCTTCATAGAATCAGAGAACTGTAGAGCTGGAAAGGAACCCAAGGGCCATCTAGTCCAGCCGCATAAAATGCAGGAGTCTTTAAACTGGATGCGTTGCCAACCCAGCTCAAGCAAAGGCGCGACCCACTTGCAGAACCAGCCGCAACAACCCCAATCCTCCTCTCCCCTCCCCTCCCTTTTTTCTCTCACAGCCTGACCTAACGGATGCCTACTCGGAAGTAAGCGCCACTAACTCCAAGGGAGCTTTCTCCTTAAGTAAATGCACAAAAAACCCTGCAGCTACACTCTCTCTCTCTCTCTCTCTCTCTCTCTCTCTCTCTCTCTATATATATATATATATATATATATATATATATATATATATATATATATATATAGATGCAGCTGCTGCTATTATTAATACTACTCCTCCTGTCTTAGGTACAGCATACCCCCCCCCCGCAAAAAACCATCCAAACTCAACCTTCCGATCAGGAAGAAACGTCTCCACCTTGGAGCTGGTCACATGACACAGACGGATCACGTGCCGCAGCAGCGCGTCGCTTTAAGTTTGGAGGTTAAAAAAAAAGCAGCACGTAGCACATGCGCGCTGGCGGCTGGAGGCTGGCGCGAGCCGTCCTCTTCTCTCAGCCAATCCTCTCTCGCCTCCGCCTCGCCGTCTTCGCCTTCTCTCCCTTCGCGAGCCCAACCGTCGAAAAGTTTTGAGCTGAGGAGAGGCTATAAAAGGGGCCGCTCGGCTGGTGCAGAGCGCATTTCCCTCAGGGCTAGAGAAGTTTGTGGAGCTGTAAAGGGCGGGGTGGGTGGGGGCGAGGTGGAGAAAGGGAAGGGAGAGCTCAACGGTTGGGCCAAGAAATTACTTAATTTATTATTATTATTATTATTATTTTATTTTCAATGCAGAGTTACAACAAAAATTACAAACATTGAATCCAAAATAATACTGTACAAACAAGAAAGAAAAACAGAACACACAAAAAACAAAACAAAAAAGCACACATCTACAAATAAAAGTATATCCTCATTCTAATCTAGTCATTACATATACACCTGTTGACTTCCTTTGTTCTAAGACCTCAAAAATTTACTCTTTCTAAATTGTTGTGTCTAATGTAGATTACTTCTATCTTTATACTTTTATTACGCCATTTTCCCTTTAACCCTGTAAAGCATCATTCATTACATACTTACTTAATTTCATAGAATTTATACACCGCTTCATCGTAAACACACGGTTACCCTCAAAGCGAATCACAAAGAAACCAAAAATCTACAACCCTACTTTAAAACACGCCAAAGTTAACATGCTAGCACGGATTAAAATGACCTTGTCGACTTACTTTCTGACTTTAAGAGCTGTTCGACAGTGGCATGGTCTTGCCTTGGAGGTTTTTAAGCAGAGTTTGCATTGGTGCTTTAGTTGAGATGCAGGGGTTTGGGTGAGATGACCTTTGGGGTGCCTTCCAGCTTTTAAAAGTCTATGATTCGATTCCTTCCTAAGCATCTGGGTAAAGGTAAAGGGACCCCTGACCATTAGGTCCAGTCGTGGCCGACTGGGGTTGCGGTGCTCATCTCGCTTTATTGGCCGAGGGAGCTGGCGTCCAGCTTCCAGGTCATGTGGCCAGCATGACTAAGCTGCTTCTGGCAAACCAGAGCAGCGCACAGAAACGCTGTTTACCTTCCCACCGGAGCAGTACCTATTTATCTACTTGCACTTTGACGTGCTTTCGAACTGCTAGGTTGGCAGGAGCTGGGACCGAGCAATGAGAGCTCACCCTGAGCGAGGATTCAAACTGCCGACCTTCTGATCGGCAAGTTCTAGGCTCTGTTGTTTAACCCACAGCGCCACCCGTGTCCCTAAGCATCTGGGTAGCATTGCCTAAACAGGAATGCTTTTAGCAGGCACAGAAAAGAATGTGGTGAAGGCGCCTTCCGGATCTCAATAGGCAGGTAGTTCAAAAGGGCAGGGGCCGCCACGCTACGCGATCAGAGTTCTTACAAATGTGGAACGGAGGCTCCAATACTTTGGCCACCTCATGAGAAGAGAAGACTCCCTGGAAAAGACCCTGGAGTTGGGAAAGATGGAGGGCCCAAGGAGAAGGGGACGACAGAGGACGAGATGGTTGGACAGTGTTCTTGAAGCTACGAACATGAGTTTGACCAAACTGCGGGAGGCAGTGGAAGACAGGAGTGCCTGGCGTGCTCTGGTCCGTGGGGTCATGAAGAGTCAGACACGACTAAACAACATCAAAGCACCACAGTTGCAGGAAGCCGCTGGAGGGGAAGAGGGCTCTTGCGCTTGCTGGTTTCCCATGCAGACAACTCTTCAGCCGCAGTGAAAACAGGATGCTGGGCTAGATGCAGGGCTAGATTTAGGTTTGATGAGGCTCTAAGCTACTGGTAATGGGGCCCTTTATATGTCCAGCTGTCCTTTGTCAACAACAAATTGTCGCTATTTTTTGTGTTGAATATACAGTGGTACCTCTGGTTGCGAACGGGATCCATTCCGGAGCCCCATTTGCAACATGAGCAGAACGCAACCTGTGCCTGCACATGCGTGGGTTGCAATTTGCTGCTTCTGCACATGCGCATGACATCATTTTGAGCGTCTGCGCTTGCGCAGGCAGCGAACCCAGAAGGGACCCATTCTGGTACCTCTGGGTCACCGCGGGATGCAACCTGAAAAGATGTAACCTGAACTGAACGTAACAAGAGGTATGATTGTATGCTATATGGTAGTTTATGGACCTAATACAGTGGTACCTCGGGTTACAGATGCTTCAGGCTACAGACTCCGCTAACCCAGAAATAGTATCTCGGGTTAAGAACTTTGCTTCAGGATGAGAACAGGAAATTGTGCAGCAGTGGCAGCAGGAGGCCCCATTAGCGAAAGCACACTTCTACTTAAGAACAGTTTCAGGTTAAGAACGGACCTCCAGAACGAATTAAGTTCTTAACCCGAGGTGCCACTGTAGGTATCTAAAGCCATTTGCACATGCATAATGTAGGCACCCTATACAGTGGTGCCTCGCAAGACGAAAAGAATCCATTCTGTGATTCTCTTCGTCTGGTGGTTTTTTCATCTTGCGAAGCAAGCCCATTGACGGATTAGCGGATTAGCGCTTTTAGCGGCTTTTAGCGGCTTTTAGCAGCTTATCTGCTGATCGGATCAGCTGATAAGCGGCTTAGCGGCTTAGAAAAAGGGGGGGGAAAGGAAAAAAAACCAGCAGGAACTCGCAAGACATTGTTGTCTTGCGAAGCAAGCCCATAGGAAATTCGTTTTGCGAAGCACCTCCAAAACGGAAAACTCTTTCGTCTAGCGAGTTTTCCGTCTTGCAAGGCATTCGTCTTGCGGGGCACCACTGTATATAGAAATGAGCAAACCAATGATATTTTAGGGAGCAGGTTAGCAGGCAGGGCCCATTACTTACATCATAGGAGCCAAAACAAAACAAAACAAAACAAAACACTGTTGCTGTATTTAGGTTTTATTTTATTTGTTTTTTAAGTTCCCAATAGTTTTCTTTAAACCATAGGAGATATTTAAGCTTTTTCGTTATGATTAATTATTCTGCCTCCAGTATTGGATCTTCTTTAAACCATTTTAAAACAATTTTGTTGCCTAACAACAACTCTTTGTGCTAGGTGCTGCCATTATCCACTGCTTGGTTTTTTAAATATAGTTTCAGCAGCTGCCCTATGTGGTTTTTGTTCTATATAAAATGCTGTACAGTGGTGCTTCGCAAGACGAAAAGAATTCGTTCTGCGAGTCTTTTCGTCTTGCAATGTTTTTCGTCTTGCGAAGCACGGTCCGTCGCAACTGCGCCTCTTCAAGCGGCTTTTTTTAAAAAAAGCGCAAGATGTTTTCATCTTGCGAAGCAAGCCCATAGGGAAATTTGTCTAGCGAAGCAACGCAAAAACGGAAAACCCTTTGGTCTAGCGAGTTTTTTGTCTTGCGAGGCATTCGTCTTGCGGGGCACCACTGTATCAGTTTCTGCCACTTTGTATTTCAGAGGAGACAACTAATGGAATATTTAGGAGTATAAATAAATTTATGGGAATTCTCCTGAGCAGATATAGTTGTCAAAAGCTGATAGATTTGCAGACTTGCAAGAGTGACCCCTAATCTCTGGCTGTATTTTATAGCTGCACCCTTGGAAACTGCTGATTGAGAGGAAAGGTCACTCCTTTGCAGAAGACCTTCTTGCCTTAAGGGTCCTCTACTGAGGGACTCCACCCCATGCCCCTGTTTTTTGCCCATGGATGGTGCATCCTGTTTAAGAATTTTATGGACCCAGGTCACTCAGGACAGATGTCTGCTGACCACATGAAACTGCCAGGGATCTGGCAGGATTGTTGCAAGTGATCATCACAGACTGTCCATTGTGTTTGTGTGCATGTGTGTGCATGAAACTCCACTTTGGCTAGGAAATTAGCCCAACTGCTTCTGGATTTAGGGAGATAAAGGTAAAGGTAAAGGTACCCCTGCCCGAACGGGCCAGTCTTGCCAGACTCTGGGGTTTGTGCGCCCATCTCACATCTATAGGCCGGGGGCCAGCGCTGTCCGGAGACACTTCCGGGTCACGTGGCCAGCGTGACAAAGCTGCATCTGGCGAGCCAGCGCAGCACACGGAACGCCGTTTACCTTCCCGCTGGTAAGCGGTACCTATTTATCTACTTGCACCCGGGGGTGCTTTCGAACTGCTAGGTTGGCAGGCGCTGGGACCGAGCAGCGGGAGCGCGCCCCGCCGCGGGGATTCGAACCGCCGACCTTTCGATCGGCAAGCCCTAGGCGCTGAGGCTTTTACCCACAGCGCCACCCGCGTCCTAATAACTATTAGGGAGATAGTTATTTCCAAAATAACCCAATATGAGCCATGGATAGTTACTGTAGTTCATCTCTCGTTTTCCTTGCAAGAGTTGCACTTTCACATGACCTGGAGAGGAAGTTCAAGAGTTCCTTGTTGTTTCCTTTTTGCTAGCATCTCCTTCCAACATGTCCTTATATAGCAAGATTTTAACTTTCTCGCAAACAAGAGTGGACTGTACTGAATTTTTTTTGGGTCATGCAATAACAAAAGGAAAAGAAACCTTTAGAACTTTTGGTTCTCCAGGTCATTGTAAAGTTCAGACTTAAAGCTGGGGGTCATTAGCAGCTTAAACTACAGCTCATTCCCCCTACCTATCACATTTCAAGTTGCTTTTGCACATGGCAGTACACACTAGAGAGGGGGCAGGGATGTCTTCACCTGAGGAGCATTATCTGCTTGGTTTTCATGAGCCTGCAATCCCTCCAAATCCCATTCATAAAGCTGTCATCTGTGCATGTACAATGGCTGCATCAAATGTACACACCTCAGCTTAACCATGGCTTACATCCTGAAACTGGATGAAAGCTGGGAAGACACATCAAACAGCAGCATTTATCAAGAAACTACATGATAGATATGGATTGTGGCTGATAATATGTAGAAGAAGAGTCTTTATTTGCATCAGCGGCTAGCCATAGCAATAAAATAAAATGTACTGAAGACAGAGGTAAAAACTTAACTATGGAAAATACATTTTGGGGGTTTACATCAATAAATCATAGATCTTATTCTAACTGCCCCCGCTAAAAACCTTGCAGTTTTTGCTTATATCATGTGTACATGGCTTCAGATGCCAGCTGTGGGAATGCCAGAGTAAATGGCAATGTGTTCACAGCCATGTTCAAAGAAAATGCTTGCCATGCAAAAACAAAAAGGGGGAAATGCTTAGTTTTTGTTTTATTATGAAAAGTTCATCTTCATTTTCACTGTTTAGAAAATACAGGAACTTCACAGAAAGAAATTAGCAAAATAGAAAATGGAAGCTTTTTTGTTGTTGTTTAGTCGTGTCTGTCTCTTTGTGACCCCATGGACCAGAGCACACCAGACACTCCTGTCTTCCACTGCCTCCCACAGTTTGGCCAAACTCATGCTGGTAGCTTCGAGAACACTGTCCAACCATCTCGTCCTCCGTCGTCGCCTTCTCCTTGTGCCCTCCATCTTTCCCAACATCAGGGTCTTTTCCAGGGAGTCTTCTCTTCTCATGAGGTGGCCAAAATATTGGAGTCTCAGCTTCAGGATCTGTCCTTCCAGTGAGCACTCAGGGCTGATTTCCTTAAGAATGGAGAGGTTTGATCTTCTTGCAGTCCATGGGACTCTCAAGAGTCTCCTCCAGCACCATAATTCAAAAACATCCATTCTTCGGCGATCAGCCTTCTTTATGGTCCAGCTCTCACTTCCATACATCACTACTGGGAAAACCATAGCTTTTACTATACGGGCCTTTGTTGGCAAGGTGATGTCTCTACTTTTTAAGATGCTGTCTAGGTTTGTCATTACTTTTCTCTCAAGAAGCAGGCGTCTTTTAATTTCGTGGCTGCTGTCACCATCTGCAGTGATCATGGAGCCCAAGAAAGTAAAATCTCACACTGCCTCCATTTCTTCCCCTTCTATTTCCCAGGAGGTGATGGGACCAGTTGCCATGATCTTCGTTGTTTTTTTTTTTTTTAATCTAAGCGTAATTATTGTTGCATGGTGGGACAGGGTTGAGAATGGGAGGCAGTAGGCCGGATTCAAAGGCACTGTGGACCAGATGACCATGCCTGATATAGATGGTAAAATAAATGGGAGAAGCATGAATTTAACCACTCATTCAATGCATGCTATCATTGGAAATATCCAGTGACTGCTGTCCTTTGATTTTCCAACGAAACCACCCTTACTCTTCCTCATCCTCCCTGCGCTCCTGTTTGTTTGCATTAGACATTTAGGTCAAATCATAGCTTTTTTAAAAAAATAGTATTTATTAGGGTTTTAAGTTTACAAAAAGGCAAAAGAAAACACACCAAATTAAACAATGACAAAACAACACATCACAATAAAAAAAACCATAAAGATAGAAACAATTTTTTTTTTAAAAAAAATCAAACCTTCCCATAACTTATCTTTCATTTGCTTGTTTCCCTGCTGACCTCCTCACACCTCCCTTTTTTTGTATTCTAAGTCAATTATCCATTTCAGCAAATTCTTTCCCTCTCTTCAAAATTTTTATCCTGGAAATGTATCTTGATCTTAATATAAATTTACTTTCCCTCTTTTCACCAATTAACAGTCTATTTTTCTTAAATCTTTGTTACATTTTTGCTAAAATCTCATAGATTCATTCCAACATCATTCTAACATTCATTAATTTTACAATGTTTCTGTAAATAGTCTTTAAATTTCTTCCAATCTTCCTCCACCGACTCTTCTCCCTGGTCTCGGATTCTGCCAGTCATTTCTGCCAATTCCATGTAGTCCATCACCTTCATCTGCCATTCTTCCAAGGTGGGTAGATCTTGTGTCTTCCAATACTTTGCAATAAGTATTCTTGCTGCTGTTGTGGCATACATAAAGAAAGTTCTGTCCTTCTTTGGCACCAATTGGCCGACCATGCCCAGGAGAAAGGCCTCTGGTTTCTTCAGAACAAATCATAGCTTTTTATATAAGGCTTTGATGCTTGCCAGTCATAGAATTATAGAGTTGGAAGTGACCACGAGGATCATTTAGTCCACCTTCCTGCAGTGCAGGAGTCACAGCTGTAAGATGTCTAATATATTGTAGATTTAAAAGTGTTTATTTAATTTTACTCTCTTTTTGTAAAGTTTTTTATTATTTCATTTTATAATGTATATAAAAGAAAGAGAACAATTATAACCGACTAAAATAAAAAAGATTATAAACATTCTAGTTTTGTAAGCAAAATTATTTGAGATGGTTTCCAAGTGCCTGGTATTTCTTCACCATTCCAATTTTTTAAATAAATTAATTAAAAAAGTAAGAATCAAATCTTTAAACTTCTTGTAGAAATTTGAAGAAACACCATCTGGGCCTAGTGTTCATTTGGTTTTCAGTTTTTTTTCATAGCTGGTTGAGTGACTGAACCCAAAGAGTGCTCATTAATGGTTCCTCATCATCCTGGAAAAAGTGACAAATGGGGTGTCTCAGGGTTCTGTCCTAGGCCTGTTGTTGCTCAATGTCTTGGATGAGGGAATTGAGGGGATGCTCATCAAATTTGCAGATGACACCAAACTAGGAGGGGTAGCTAACGTCGCAGAAGACAGAATCAAGATTTAAAATGACCTTAACAGATTGCAGACCTGGACACAAGCTAACAAAATGAATTTCAACAGGGACAAATGCAAGGTTCTGCACTTAGGCAGCAAGAACCAGTGGCACCAATATAAGATGGGGGACACCTGGCTTACTAGCAGTACATGTGAAAAGGACGGAGAGGTCTTAGTGGACCACAAGCTGAACATGAGTCAACAGTGTGATGCAGCAGCAAAAAAACCCCCTAACACTATTCTAGGTTTTATTCAAGGGAGGCAATAGTAGCACTCCTGCCTTGGTCAGACCACACCTGGAGTACAGTGGTACCTCGGGTTAAGTACTTAATTCGTTCCGGAGGTCCGTTCTTAACCTGAAACTGTTCTTAACCTGAAGCACCACTTTAGCTAATGGGGCCTCCTGCTGCCGCTGTGCCACCGGAGCACAATTTCTGTTCTCATCCTGAAGCAAAGTTCTTAACCTGAAGCACTATTTCTGGGTTAGCGGAGTATGTAACCTGAAGCGTATGTAACCTGAAGCGTATGTAACCTGAGGTACCACAGTACTGTGTGGGCACCACAATTTCAGAAGGATATTGACAAGCTGGAACATGTGCAGTGGAGTGCAACATCACAAGAAGTTGTTTAGACTGATATCTGCCCTCATCCACCTTTAAACAAATGTTCCCCACAAAAATACTTAGGCTAGAATAAATCACAGAGACTTGGCCCTGAGATGTGCCCCAGAGGTAAAAAAGATGGTGGTTGGACTAGATGTCCTTTGGTGTTCTTTCCAGCTCTACAATTGTATGATTCTATGATGGCTATTCTCCACCTCCACAGTGAGGCAATATTACTTTTGAATACCAGCTGTTGGAAACTACAGGAGGGGAGAATGTTCTTGGGCTCGGGTCCCACTTGCTGGTTTCTCATAGGTATCTGGGTGGCCACTGTGACCACAGGATGGTGGCCTAGATGGGCCATTGGATTGTTCCAGTAGGCTCCTCTTATGTTCTTGTGTACGGTGTGAAGGTAGAATTAAGATTTATTGCTATGTTTGCTGTTGCATCTGGCCCTGACCATTACTGGCTTGTGCTCAACCCACAGATGATTGCTCAGAGGGGAATGTTCCCTGTTCCTGGGTTAGCTACGCATTTTGGTGTTCAGCTGAGGATAAAAACCAAACTACTAAGAAGGCAGCAAACTCCACTGATGTAACACACATGATACAGAAGGTGGAACCTTTCCAGAAGACGTTATACTGATTCACAGAATGCAGTACGTTACGTTTCTTTCTTCAATATATACATAGATTTATCATGAACATCTGTACAAACTATCTTAACACATAACCATACAAACAGTAACAGAACCATACATCTTCAGTATTTGTTTTTTTTAAAAAAATGATATTTATTAAGGTTTCAAAGAAAAAAATTACATAAATAAAAAGAAAAGAAAAAAAGACAGAAATAAGAATAAAAGAAAAATACAAAATACAAAAAAGATAAAAAACACTTTAAAAATACATCAATCTTTCCACCTTACATTCATTTCCTTGCTTCCCTGACCTCCTCACACCTCCCTTTTTTGTATTCCAATTCAGTTAGTTAATTCAGCAATTTCTTTCCCTCTTTGTTTTTATCTTAATCCTTTAACTTAATATATTATAACTTTGGATTCTCACCTGTTAATAATCCATTTTACATACACCTTTATAGCATTGCTGCTTAAACCACTTAACTTCATTCTGACATCATTCTAACATTCATTAATTTTGCAATATTTCTGTAAATAATCTTTAATTTTTTTCCAATCTTCTTCCACCGACTCTTCTCCTTGGTCTCAGATTCTGCCAGTCATTTCCGCCAATTCCATGTAGTCCATCACCTTCACCTGCCATTCTTCCAGAGTGGGTAGATCTTGTGTCTTCCAGTACTTTGCAATAAGTATTCTTGCTGCTGTTGTGGCATACATAAAGAAAGTTCTATCCTTCTTTGGCACCATTTGGCCGACCATGCCCAGGAGAAAGGCCTCTGGTTTCTTCAGAAAGGTATATTTAAATACCCTTTTCATTTCATTATAAATCATTTCCCAGAAAGCCTTAATCCTTGGGCACGTCCACCAAAGGTGAAAGAATGTACCTTCAGTCTCTTTACATTTCCAACATTTATTATCGGGCCATACATCTTCAGTATTTGTAAGGGATACCCTTCCTTTCAGTAATGACTGTTCATGCAAGTTGTTATTTTAAAAAGAAAACTAAAGTTTATTCTATATCTCCTCCCTGCCCAATGTTCCCTTAATACTTGTGCAAACTTTCTAACCCAGAAAGAATCCCGTTTCTCTCACATTTATTATTATAAACAACAAAGAAAAGCATCAAAACCCATAAACATTTCTTCAAATTTAAATTTTAAAAACGGCTTCCTAATGAATGAAAGCACTTTGTTTCCCCAATAAATAATCACGAATAAAAGGAAAAATCATAACAATTCAAGTAAGTGCTCTGGGCTTCCAAAGAGCATAGAGGTATGTCATCAAACAATAGTATTTTTTAAAAAAGTAAAAGCCACAGTTCTGTCAGCTTTTTGAAATTGCTGACACCAGTTACAGGGCAATGTAGTGCAGGTGGGGGAAAATGCTTGTGCAGCAAAGCAGATTTCCAAGAACCGTCTCATTTAAAGGTAAAACAGTCCTGGTGGTTTTGCTTTCACACGTTTTGCTTCCTGAGGAAATGAAACTTAATTCTATATAAGCATCTCCTTTCATTGCGTCTTTGGAGGGCAGAAAAAGGTGGAGAATCATTCGGTCAGTTCCAGCAAGTGCTATAAGATGGCTTTCTCCTCACCTATTTTGCATCCAGTGAGTATAGAAATAAGATGTTTAATAGATGAAAGCTGTTGGGATTGCAATGGGAAGAAGGGTGGCGTGGGCATCTTCTCAATAGATTACCGTATTTTTCGCTCTATAAGACACACTTTTCCCCTTCAAAAATTAAGGGGAAATGTGTGTGCGTCTTATGGAGCGAATGCAAGGTCCTTGGCTTCAGCGATAGCAACGCGAAGCCGCCTGAAGCCCCCGGAGCACAGGGATCCCTCTCGCTCTCCAGGCTTCGCTTCGCTGGAGAGGCGCTGCACAGTTTTCCCTCTCTGCGCAGCGCCCCTTCAGTGAAGCGGGAGGAGAAATGGAAGGGGCTCCGTTTCTCCTGCCGCTTTGCTGAAGGGGCGCTGAGCAGAGAGGGGGAGAATTCCCCCCCCCGTTCTCCCCCTCCTATGGTTCGGCGCGTCCTATAGAGCGAAAAATACGGTATGTTTGTGCAACATGCAGCACAAAGCTGGAGCTTTCTAAATGACAGCATGCATCTCATACGGTGAGGCAGATCTCTAAAGCAGATCTCTAAATAAGTGGCCAAGCAGATTTGCAGTCCCTTTCCTGCCTCCTTCACAGCAGAGTTTTTGCAGGCAACCTGACCAAGCTTGCAGGTGGAATGGCGACCTGCAGCTAGGATCAGATATTGATTCAAACATATAGGAAATGCAGAAACTAAGTAGGCAGAGCTTTGGCATGGAATTGAAGTTGTCATCCATCTGCCTGGCGGGACAATGGAGGAAAGTGCCATTGGGGAAACAGTCAAATGGCTGAAGAGTTACAGTGCCTGCTTTTTTGTTTTATTGGTCATTCCTGCTCTAATCACTGCTGTGGACTGTCTGTCTCCAGGCACTGTGGTCATCTGCAAAGGATCCCAGCATGGAATTGGGTGATGGGAAAAGCTTGTCTCCTTAAATATTTTGTCTGCCAGGCTGTTCAAGGCACAGTAAGGGGGGGGAGGGAAAGCGAAGATAATAGAATAACAGAATGGTTCAGCTGGAAGGGACCCTGAGGGTCATCTAGTCCAACCCCCGCAATGCAGAAATCTCAACTGAAGCACCCATGACAGATGGCCAGGCAACCTCTGCTTAAAAACCGCCAAGGAATGAGAGTCCACCACCTTCTGAGCGCGTCCGTTCCGCTATCGAAAAGCTCTTACCATCAGAAAGTTCTTCCTAATGGCAAATCCTAACCACTGACTTCCAGTTAACCACAGCAGTGATGTGGCTCACATTCCTTCCTCCTCTCCAAATCAGAGGAGGAGGTTAAATCATAGCTGTCAACTTTTCCCTTTTCTTGCGAGGAATCCTATTCGGAATAAGGGAATTTCCCTTAAAAAAAGGAAAACGTTGACAGCTATGTATTAAATGCATCTTTGCATTTAACATGCTGGGCTCCCGCCAACCCCAAAGCCAATAGAATAGCATTAGCTGGAAGACCTGATAATTTTTGGGACTGTGGTGGGCATGGAGGAGGAATTAACCCTTGCTCCCCTAGCTGAGGTCCCCTAGGGGCTTTAAGTTTATTCCCAAGTTAAGGTCTCTGCCTAGGGTGTCCCCAACTCTAGGACCAAGTGTGCATATTTGAGAAGCACCCTCCTGATTTTTAAAACTTAACTACTTCCAGTAGGGGACGCAGGTGGCGCTGTGGGTTAAACCACAGAGCCTAGGACTTGCGGATCAGAAGGTCAGCGGTTCGAATCTCCGCGATGGGGTGAGCTCCCGTTGCTCGGTCCCTGCTCCTGCCAAACCTAGCAGTTCGAAAGCACATCAAGCGCAAGTAGATAAATAGGTACTGCTCTGGCGGGAAGGTAAACGGCATTTCCGTGCGCTGCTCTGGTTCGCCAGAAGTGGCTTAGTCATGCTGGCCACATGACCTGGAAGTTGTACGCTGGCTCCTTCGGCAAATAAAGCAAGATGACCCAAGAGTCGCCGCGACTGGACCTAGTGGTCAGGGGTCCCTTTACCTTTACCTTTACTTCCAGTAGAGATTTATAATAGATGATGATGATAAATGTATAGTTCATTTTGGAGAATAGGAACAAGGATGTGATGATTTTTGTTTTTCTGCTCCACAGAGTGTTCCCTTTCTGCAATACTTTCACGCGCCCTTGCGTGGGGGGATGTCCATTTGCATCATAGGGCAGGTCCTGTATTCCGCCAAAGGGTATGTCTCCCTGTGTGCCTCCTCTTTGCCTCCCATGCCCTCCTTCCCTCAACAAATGCCCTTACCCCTCCTACAATCTTTCTCCTATTGCTAAAGAATTTCCCAGGCTGAAGTCAGAAAGTTATCTTCTTCTTGTTGCTGTTGTTTAGTTGTTTAGCCGTGTCCGACTCTTCGTGACCCCATGGACCAGAGCACGCCAGGCACTCCTGTCTTCCACTGCCTCCCGCAGTTTGGTCAAACTCATGCTGGTAGCTTCGAGAACACTGGCCAACCATCTCGTCCTCTGTCGTCCCCTTCTCCTTGTGCCCTCCCATCTTTCCCAACATCTGGGTCTTTTCCAGGGAGTCTTCTCTTCTCATGAGGTGGCCAAAGTCTTGGAGCCTCAGCTTCAGGATCTGTCCTTCCAGTGAGCACCCAGGGCTGATTTCCTTCAGAATGGAGAGGGTTGATCTTCTTGCAGCCCATGGGACTCTCAAGAGTCTCCTCCAGCACCAGAATTCAAAAGCATCAATTCTTCGGCGATCAGCCTTCTTTATGGTCCAGCTCTCACTTCCATACATCACTACTGGGAATGAAGTGATCCCCTTCATGGATCACTGCCTTGCTATGGCGAAGGGGCTTGAATAACTCAGAGAAGCTGTGAGCTATGCCGTGCAGGGCTACCCAAGATGGACAGGTCATAGTGGAGAGTTTTGACCAAATGTGATCCACCTGGAGCAGGAACTGGCAAGCCACTCCAGTATCCCTACCAAGAAAACTCCATGGACAAAGACAACAGGCAAAAGTTATCTTAGGGAGCCCAAACCCTCTACCACACCGAGATTAACTCTTCAGACTATATTTTGACTTTTTGTCACATAGAAAAGATACTATGAGCAGCACTGAGGGCTCATTCACATTCACCTTTGCTTTCATGCTTTCGAGGCAACTGCCCAGGCTTTCCAGCTCTGTGTTCGAGTGTTTGTTTGTTGTGTCCTCAGGTTTTCCCGGGGGAAACCCATGTTTTACCTGGGAAAACCCAAGTGAATTGGAGCAAATGGCAACCCCCCAAAAACCCTATTTCCAGTTGCTCCGATTCAGTGGTGAAATTTGGGTCTTCCTGAGGAAAGTGCTGGGGCTAAAAAGCCTGTACTGGTCAAAACTTCCTTTCAATAATGACTGCTATCAAAAGTTGTTATTTTTAAAAGAAAGCTAGAGTTTATTCTATAGCTGCTCCCTGCCCAATGTTCCCTTGCAGGGTGTCAATACTTGTCACAACTTTTCCCACCCCTTCAGGACAAATCACACTTACCAGAATTCTTCTGTGCAGCTTTTAAAAGGTCACTTTTTTTTTTTTGCACTGGCTACACATCACACCACCACCCTGTGACAATTTAGTATGGGGGACTCAGACCTGGGGTCCGGATGCGGCCCTCCAGGCCTCTGCATTTGGCCCTTGGAGCTCTCCACGGGCCACACTGTTCACTGGCCCTGCTTCATATCCAGAGTGTTTTTGCCTGGCTGGAATTGGCCCTCAAACTCTGATCATGCATTTTCTGCTTCCCTGGGTAAAGGATGGGGATGGATGGGTGAGTGGATGTAGGACAGCCTTCAGCAACCCGGTGCTATCCAACAACATCCGGAGGACACCAGGTGGTGAAGGCTGATGGAGAAACTAATCTGCTGCGCAACAGGTAAAACTATATTACTAAATAAGTACAACTCCTTCCTCCATTTTGCCTCTGGCCCTGCCCACCACTGGGGGGGGGCACTCAGAAGGTTGTCCAGAAAGCAAATGTAGCCCTCGGGGTGAGCAAACCTCCCCACCTGTTATGTACTGAGTTGAATGGGATCCAAAATGCAGCAGTCTGATTGGCCCTAGAACAACAGGATCCAGAATGCAGCGGTCTGATTGGTCCTAGAACAATGCAGCAGTCTGATTGGTCCGCAGGAGCCACCCAATCCAGCTCCAGGTGGAAGTGAATCCACAACCTGATTGGCCTACAGGAGAACCCCGGAATTAGCCAATCACGTGCAGCCCATTGTGTAAAGAATGTATATAAAGCAGATATTGTGGGGGAAATTCCATTCCTCCTCAGCACTATGAGGGGAATAAAGAGCATGAAATCCACTCTCAACTCCGAGTATATTTCACCACCCTTTTTTTTAAAGCAGATACTTGTGTGCATTGAAATGCTACACATTTTAAGGAGGTGAAAACTACAGCCACCTTTGCGTTAAGTAGTTTCTCTAGCACTATACACCAGTATGTATTTAATAAGCTTTAATGGCCCATCCTATCCCAAAGTCTGGGTAGCTGAGTTGGTTAGAGCATGGCACTGATAATGCCAAGGTTGCTGATTTGATCCCCATATGGGACATTTGCACATTCCTTCATTTCAAGGGGTTGGACTAGATGATCCTCAGGGTCCCTTACAACTTTGATTCTATCGTTCTAAGGTGAGTTTCAGGACATCCTTTCTTAATTCAGCCTCAAACTACCCCTTTCTCCCACTACCCCTCCGCTATTAACCCCCCTCACCCCACCTTTCCCTTCAGTACCATCTCCTCCTACGTAGCTTCAGTGTCAATATCGCATTTCAGGTTCGCGTTCACTGTTAATCTGTTGGGCGAGAATGGCGACATCGTCTTCCACTTCAACCCGCGGATGAACGAAAACGAGGTGGTCTGCAATACGAAGCAAAACGGAGGTTGGGGAAAAGAGGAACGCTGGCCCATTCCTTTCGAGGCAGGGGCCACTTTTATGATGATCATCGATGTCATGAGCGACTGCTACAGGGTGAGGCTGCCGGTGGGGCATATCTATTCTTCATCAAACAGTCTTCTCATGGCCTGTGGGCTTTTAATTCTCGTGGCTCAAGATGGCTTTACTTTTTCTGTAATGGGCAAGATGGCTTTATGTTTAGTAAAGTAAAGCGGTAAAGTGGCTCCTGACCATTAGGTCCAGTCGTGACCGACTCTGGGGTGGCGGCACTTTATTCTCGCTTTATTGGCCGAGGCAGCCGGCGTACAGCTTCCGGGTCATGTGGCCAGCATGACTAAGCCGCTTCTGGCGAACCAGAGCAGCGCACGGAAACACCGTTTACCTTCCCGCCGGAGCGGTACCTATTTATCTACTTGCACTTTGAAGTGCTTTCGAGGAGCAGGGACCGAGCAACGGGAGCTCACCCCGTCACGGGGATTCGAACTGCCGATCTTCTGATCGGCAAGTCCTAGGCTCAGTGGTTTAACCCACAGCGCCACCTGTGTCCCGGCTTTATGTTTAGGCAGTGCTATTTTTCTAGAAAAAGAGGTGCCAGAACTCACCATGAACGCCCCCTCGTTCTCTTCGAATGGCAATGGCGCCCTCTTGAGAGATGCTGGAACTGAGTTCTGGTGAGTTCCGATTGAAAAAAAAGCCCTGCTCCTTGTGCCCTCCATCTTTCCCAACGTCAGGGTCTTTTCCAGGGAGTCTTCTCTTCTCATGAGGTGGCCAAAGTATTGGAGCCTCAGCTTCACGATCTGTCCTTCCAGTGAGCACTCAGGGCTGATTTCCTTCAGATTGGATAGCTTTGATCTTCTTGAAGTCCATGGGACTCTCAAGAGCATAGATGAGCATAAAGCTTCTGAGTTTGCTTCTCCTATTCTTTCGCATCCCCAAATACTCTCAAGGATGAGCGAATGCAAACATGCTCTGAGCTACCTTTACTCCTTGTTTTCAGAAGACACACAGCCCCTAATGTTAATATATTAGATAAGGCACGTTTCCCTCTCCTATCTAAAGTATGTTTCAAAGTATGAATTCATCTTCCTAGTGAACTCATCTTTGTCACTGGAGGTGCAAAAAGCCTCTGAGGCATGAAGCATTTCTGAGACTGGCTTCCTAACAATGATTTCTTTTGGACAGAGAGAATCTGGCCATGTGTGGCTGCCTTTGAAAACAGTTCAGAGGCAGCAGCTAGCTGAGAACATCGCGGGGCGAGGCTGCTAATGGGAGCTAGGCGATGAGACCTCTCGCTCCTGTATCAAAACAACTTTACTGACTCCTAGTGGTAGTCATTATTATGATAGTTATGATTATTTCTACTGATTAGTAGCTTTTTCGCAGGATTAACACATCTCACCCACTAAAAAGAGACAACAAATGTCTGAAACCCTCCAAATTTACATGCAAAAGCCTGGGCGAAAAAAAATGTTGTTGCATAAAGATATAAAGTGGTAGCTCAGTTTACGAACTTAATCCGTTCCGGAGGTCCATTCTTCAACCAAAGCTGTTCTTAAACTGAAGCGCGCTTTCCCTAATGAGACCTCCCGCCGCTGGTGCCCTTCCACTGTTTGGCTTCCATTCTTAGACAGAGGTAAAGTTTGCTAACCGGGACACTACTTCCGGTTTTGCGGAGTTCGTATACCGAATAGTTTGTAAACAGGGCTGTTCTTAAACCGAGGTACCACTGTATAATGATGCTGTAAGGCCGGCCTCCCTAGGGAGAGCATTCCACAAGGAGAGAGCCATCACCGAAAAGGCCCATTCTCATGTCACCACCCTCCACACATCCCTCAGAGAGGGCACATGTCTTAGATGACAATTGCTCGGCACCCTATGCGGAGGTACTGGTCGTGCTGCCCTAAATCTGCCTGTGCTGTCACTTTCTTGTTCTATTCTTTCCCTAGGTAACTGTCAATAGTAAAGACTTCCTGAAATACGTCCACCGCATACCCTTTTTTAGCGCCCGGGCTCTGGAGATCAAAGGGGATGTCAACTTGCAGAGGGTCTCTTAGGGTGAGTTGCAGGTTTTTAAAGCTTCTTAATCCTTCCCCGTTTAAAACTTGTCAACGTGGTTTCCACGTTTCCAACGTGGAAAACAGCCGTTTGTCAGTTAAAGAGAAGTCCTTTGAAATGAGGCAATCTAATCTTAAAGGAGCTGTTGTTGGGCAAGTTTATTTATTTATTACATTGATATCTCCCACCCTTCCTCCCAAAGGAGACAGATTTGCAGAGCAACAAGTGATAAAGCAATAAAAACACATTGAAAATAATTCCAGTACAGATGCAGACTGGGTGCGAACTCAACTTAAAAGGTTTGTGGGAGGAGGAAAGTCTGCAGTAGTCAGTCAGACCTCTCTTAAAGGAACACCTTAGTCCTACTGATACTACTGACCAGTGTCAAATCATTTGACCCTGGCCAAATCTGATGTATCAGGACAACGTGACTGCTACGTACGCTTGGATGAAGGCAGGTTATTTGGATCTCTTCCGTTGTGATGTCTATCCTAGTTTTGAAATCTTAAACTGCTCTGCCTTCTGTAGGGCAGGGGTAGCCAATGTAATGCCTTTCAGATGTTTTGGACTACAACTCCCATAATTCTCTACATTGGCCAGGCTTGCTGGGGCTGTTGGGAGTTGTAGTTCAAAACGTGTAGAGGGTACAACAATAGGGTTGCCATATTTCAAAAAGTGGAAATCTGGACACACTACCAACATGGCTGCCATATGGCCAGATTTTCCTGGACATTTAAGCGATTTCTGCCCAGACGCTGTTTATGAGGGCTGAATACTGAGTATGTCCAGGAAATTCTGGATGTATGGCAATCTATACAACATTGGTTCTCCTTGCTCCAGTGGATGATCTTCCCTGGAAGACAAAGGAGGCTGAGACCCTGATGAATCTCCTGGATCTCTTGGTGGTGGCTGATGCAATCAGTCAGAGTATCATTCTGGACCACTTTGTAGGACTGTGATGAATGGGGAATACCTGTGGTGCCGGTAACTCATTTGCATTTTTTAAAATTGTGTGTGGTTGTGTTTGTTTGTTTTACAGGAACAAAACAAAAAGAGGGGAAAAGAGAAGACAATGCTCAGAAAGACGACACAGAACAGAAAACAAATTTATTTTTTAAAAGGATTATAAATTGCTATACCTTGTCTACTTACAATAAAATAAAAGAGAATGCAACTTAATATTTGTGGAAGAAATATTGTTGACTAGTATATAAAAACGAGTCTGAGCTTTCATGGCCTCTTGCATATGGATTCTGAAGAGTCTGTGAACATTAGGAAGAGAGAAACCATTATTGCTCCAAGAAAATACCTTTTGCAACAGATCAGTCCTCTCCTTAAAAAAATAAAATCAACAAATACTTGCAGGCATGCCCATAATGGATCTGAGGTTTCTAGAAGTTATGGTGGGCAGAGAAGTGCCGATTTAGAGGAGGGGACAGCAACAGACAATGCAAATATATTTCACCAAGCACACCGCCCACTAGTGGGAATGGGAAACATTGACATAGATTTTGGAGACATAAAATTGAAAGTGCCTATGTATGGATGAGGGAACCCAAATGTGCACATGGAAACAGCAATCCACAGAGATATCTGAACCCATTGTTATTATTAGCAACCCATCCTTCACTCTAAGGTCCAGGTGCGCGTTACAACATTAAAACACAATGTTTAAAACTGTTTCAAAAAAACTTGCAGTCACAGAAATAAGGTGGGGCCCAAAAAATAAACACCTCAAGTCTCAAAAGCCAGGGCAAAGTGTTAATAATAATAATAATAATAATAATAATAATAATAATAATAATAATTTTAATTTATACCCCACCCTCCCCAGCCAAGGCCGGGCTCAGGGCGGCTAACAAGCAATAATAAAAACAAGTTGAATGATTACAACTTAAAAACAAAATTAAAATACAACATTAAAATATTGAAACATTAAAATATTAAAATGTAGCCTCATCGCAGGAGGAGAAAGGAAAAGAAAAAAGAAAGAAGAAAGAGAGGGAGGGAATCAAATTGGCTCCAAGCCAAAGGCCAGGTGGAACAACTCTGTCTTACAGGCCCTGCGGAAAGAAATCAGATCCTGCAGGGCCCTGGTCTCATGAGGCAGAGCATTCCACCAGGCCGGGGCCAGTGTTGAAAAGGCCCTGGCTCTGGTTGAGGCTAATCTGACTTCCTTAGGGCCTGGGACCTTTAGGGTGTTGCTATTCATGGACCTTGAGGCTCTCCGTGGGGCATACCGGGAGAGGCGGTCCTGTAGGTACGAGGGTCCTAGGCCACATAGGGCTTTAAAGGTCAAAAGCAGCACCTTAAATCTGACCCTGTACTCCACCGGGAGCCAGTGCAACTGGTAAAGCACTGGGTGAATATGCTCCCATGGCAGGGACCCCGTGAGGAGCCTCGCTGCAGCATTCTGTACCCGCTGAAGTTTCTGGGTCAGCTTCAAGTGTTGTGTGTCCAGCATTTGCCAGGGGCAAGGTGTCAGATGCTGCTCTGTGGGGAAGGAGCTCCACACCTCCTCACCCCTTCCCAGCCTTTCTCTGCCACTGCCAAGGCCCAGCCCCACATGAGGCATTGGCTCTGAGGGGCAGGCAGAGTGCAGGGCTGGCCTGGGTGGGAAGAAAGGGGGAGCGGAGAAAAAGAAGTCTTGAATTTTTTTTATTTAAAAACGCTTTGTACGTCAACATCTAATCTTGCCCCTTTCTCAAATTTATTTATCGGAGTGTGTTTTTCTTGTTGTCAATCTACCAAAGAATAAAATGAAACCAGGATTGATGGGTTTTCTGTGGGCGGTGGAGGGTGGGGGTGTGCTGGTGAAGTGGGGGGTGGCACTCACCCTTCGTCGGATAGGAAATGCTCTGTGGGGGAGGGGGCACGGCAATGGGGGTTCGAGGAGGGTCAGTTGGAGTGAGGAGTGAGCAATGTCCCTATTTCCATATGAGGAATGTTGGAGGGTATGCAATCAATGGCTTATAGCCATGACATGGCTATGCTCCAGCTCCACAGTTGCAGTGATGCTTTCGAATTGCTGGAAGTCACAGGAACAGGGGTGAACAAAGGCGTTGTGACACCCGGGGCGGCAACCCGCTATGTACGGTGCATGTGCAGCATGCGCTGTACTTAGAGGTGCCACACATGCGCTGTACATAGCGGTTTGCCGCCGGCACCACTCCAGCGCTGTACGAATGGTGCCGGGATCTTCTGCTCGCAACTTGAGCGGCGCCGCTCGCAGCAAACCGTTATGTATAGCACATGTGCGGTGTTGTTATGTACAGCGCATGTGTGGCATCGCGGTTTCCTGCTGGCGCCAGGATCCTCTGCTCACGGCTGCAGCCGCGAACAGAGGATCCTCCACATGCGGCTGTGGCAGCACGGTGGCTGCTCGTGCTGCCACAAGGCCCCGTGGGGTGCCTTGTCACCCGCCCCAGACATGGCACCCAGGGCACACCCCCCCCCCCGTTGTGACGCCACTGCACCGTAAGGGAGAATGCCCTTATGCTTGAGTCCTGACTCCTGCGTGTCGGTTTTGTGGGAATGTTCAGGGAGGCAGGAGAGGATATATTGTTTAATGATATCCTTCCTAACTTGTGTTAGCAAGTTCTACGGCTTAGCAGAGTTTAAGCATTCCCCTTTAAATGCACAGCGGTTAGCTTGTTGCAGGCTCGTCTCAATATAAGATTCCTGGTAAGATCCCATCTCGTCCCTCTTAAAAAGAGGCAATCTTATTAAAGTCAATATAAAACTAGTTTACTCACAATCATTCAGTTCACAGTTGGATACCTGAAGGCAGACTTAGGTTACAAAAGTATATGTACATGTGGAACTATCCCATAATAGTTCCAAGTGACTGATGACAGGCAGTCACTTCTGCTAACATGTAGAAAAACAAAATGGAGAAGAGAGAGAAGCTAAAGAAGATGGTGTACTCGTCTTCCCCAGATTAGGCCTCACAGACACAGGCCTCTAGTCACATGCAGAGAAAGTTTGTCCCAGCTCAGGAGGAAACAGGAAGTTAGACTTATTAAATAGTGGGTGGACATAGCAAACAACACAGAGATTTCTCCGAGTAGTTCTTTATAAGTAAACTGGAACTGAACTGAACATCAAACAGCTCAGCCGGCCTGCTTTTATAGGCAGCTGGCTGTCAACATTGTAACAACAACAACCCAGGGTTTCCTGCCTAAATTAACTGACGTGGACCTGAGTGAAAACTATATACACGATACCCCTGGTGGCCGGGGTGAGAACTTCAATACATAACTCCCCTCCCCACCGAGATAAGGCAATAATTACAATCATAGTGGTTCCATTACACACAGCAATACCCTTATTGGTTTCAGTCAGGGACATAAGCATATCAATTCCAATTTTACAAGTTCGCAGGCATAACTGTTTCGCTATCAACTATATTGCCTGTAAGACTCACCATCACATATTAATTTACCCTATTCACCATACAGCTTTACATGTGCAGTTTGTCCGGTGAACATAGTCTTTTAAATAAGCTGGACGCTTGGAAACCCTGCCGGACCGCCAAGGCCCAGTATCAGAGTCTGGATGGCCGCCCGATTCTGGCTGCGACTGTAGTGTGACCAAATGTGGCGTTGAGCCCGAGTTCCCTGGCTCCGCTGCTGTCGAAGGAACTGCCGCGAGCGGACTCGGTGGACGGTCAGGCATGGCAGTGGTCTGAGTCTCTGGAGAGCCAGGCAGACCCACCAAAACGACTTGGCTCGGCTCCATGTCCGCAGTTTTGAGGAAGATGTAGGTGGAGCCTCGCCTTCCATTAACAACTGCTCCGGAGCTGGGGCCATAGTTGGGGGCACAGCGGTAGTGTCCAAATCCCCAACCCTGCGCCTTAGCTGGTCTATGGGCCGGCACCACAAGCGTCCGTTCTCTTTTTTTAAAAAAAATATTTTTTATTGATTTTCCAATAAATCCAATAAATAAGTATTTTTCATAATACTTAAATTAAAAACTAAAAAACTAAAATAAAAAGATCAAATTATAGTTCAAATCGTATTTATTAATTTCTTGGGGCTCCCCACGGTCTGGATCTCTAGAACATATCTCCGCATCTTAGTTCTGCTTCTCCTTGTCGTTTCTTTATTTTCCACATCTTGATATTAATGCTTGGTAATTTTTTGTCCCTGGGTCCAGGATTCTCATTCATGTCAAACACCATATACTTTCATCTGCCGAATACAGCTTTGTTAATATAAAATTTTTCCAACTGCCTTTTTATCAGCTCAGCTTCATCTGATCAGCTTTTTACCAGCTCAGCTCCGTTCCAATTCCGGGATGTTGTCCAAATCTGTTATCTTTTATGGCGCAGCAACTCATTAATTGTCCAACAAGCGTCCGTTCTCGAGTGTCACCTGGTACAAACGGGGCCCTGTGACCCCCACTACTGTGGCCGACACCCAAGGAATGTCCCCCACAAAGTTCTGGGCAAAAACCTGGAATAAAAGACCGTGGTGTGTTAATATATAACAAGACTCCTGGCTGGCACAGAGCATCCACTAGCATGTCCATTCTAAGAATGTTGTACTTCATTGCTATGTGCTTCACATCCCTCAGGTTTCTCCCAAGAACCTGGTTGGCCAATGGGAATGCTGGACTATCTAGTCCAATGGTGGACTAGATAGCCTGATTCAGTAGGCTTACCTTATGTCCTTGTGTGCTGTGTGAAGGTAAAATTCACATTTGCTGCTCTGTGCACTTTTGTCTCTGGCGCTGACCACCATGTGCTCACCCCCAGAAAATTGCCCAGAAGGGACTCTCACCCCAGACTGAAAAAGATTCCCTGCACCTGGGCTAATTCCTCCTTATGGTGGTCAATTGATCATTGCTTGATAATTTGTATTCACAATCCCAATGTTTAAGATGCAGGTTGCAGATGATCCGTCACTAACTTATCCTTCCCTTGCCTCCTACCCTCAAGGGTTCAAGGCTAGAAGAGAGGAGGTAGAGCGGTCCATAGTCCTCCTTGTCCTCCTGAGCTGGCTTTTGGCCCCTTCGTTAGGGATTGTGGAGAAATTTGATTCAGTCTGCATTTAAAGACGAACACACCTAATTCACACTTCCCATAACAATATGAGAACTGAAACGCAGCCCTCCTTTGGAACCTACTTCTCTGAATTTTGCAATGCAGCAAAATAATATGCACAAGAATACGGGGGTAATGCGGAAATAAAAACACACAAATCAAAATAATATATAGAAATGTGTTGTATTAGGGGAAATCAATTTTCAAAAATATGTGTACAAGTCATACCTTGGATTCTGAACGCCTTGCAAATCAAACGTTTTGGCTCGTGAACGCCGCAAACCCAGAAGTGAGTGTTCCGGTTTGGAAACCTTCTTTGGAACCCAAACGTCCGACTCGGCTTCCGTTTTATTGCAGGAAGCTCCTGCAGCCAATTGGAAGCCGCATCTTGGTTGTCGAACGTTTTCGGAAGTCAAACGGATTCCGTTCGACAACCAAGGTACAACTGTATTAGGCATGACTGCATACGAATGTGTTATAAGGTATATTACAAGAAATTCACACCAAAATGCTGATTAGTTTTCATAGGGCTTCACAGGAAAGAAACAGCAACTGATGTGGAAATGTAGAGAGCTATACTTAAGATTAGAGGGACGCAGGTGGCGCTGTGGGTTTAAACCACAGATCCTAGGACTTGCCAATCAGAAGGTCGGCGGTTTGAATCCCCGCGATGGGGTGAGCTCCCGTTGCTCGGTCCCTGCTCCTGCCAACCTAGCAGTTTGAAAGCCCATCAAAGTGCAAGTAGATACAGCAGCAAGAATACTTATTGCAAAGTATTGGAAGACACAAGATTTACCCACTCTGGAAGAATGGCAGATGAAGGTGATGGACTATATGGAGCTGGCGGAAATGACTGGCAGAATCCGAGACCAGGGAGAAGAGTCGGTGGAAGAAGATTGGAAGAAATTCAAAGACTATTTACAGAAATACTGCAAAATTAATGAATGTTAGAATGATGTTGGACTGAGGTTAAGTGGTTTTTAGCAGCAATGTTAAAAGGAATATGTAAAAATGGATTGTTAACAGGTGAAGATTTAAAGTTATCATATTTTAAGATAAGAGATTAAGATAAAATTAAAGAGGGAAAGTATTTGCTGAACTAACTAATTTGAACTGGAATACAAAAAGGGAGGTGTTAGGAGGTCGGGGAAACAAGCAAATGAAAGATAAGACATGGAAAGACTAATCTGTTTTTTAATTGTTTTTATCTTGTATTTTTATTTTCTACTTTTTTCTCTTTAATTCTTTTTTCTTTTTTTGCATATTTTGTAATATGTTGAAACCTTAATAAATATCTTTAAAAAAACAAAAACAAAGTTCAAGTAGATAAATAGGTACCGCTCCGGCGGGAAGGTAAATGGTGTTTCCGTGCGCTGCTCTGGTTCGCCAGAAGTGGCTTAGTCATGCTGACCACATGACCCGGAAGCTGTACGCCGGCTCCCTCGGCCAGTAAAGTGAGATGAGCGCCGCAACCCCAGAGTTGGCCACGACTGGACCTAATGGTCAGGGGTCCCTTTACCTTTACCTATATTTAAGATTGGGAAAATGAAAAATCGAGAGAAACCAAAATGGGCAGACTGGCCCACCCCTCCCTTCCATATTCTCCCTGTGGCCTGAACTTTGCTCAAAAGGAGCTGCCAGAATTGTGTCCCACCCCTTTCCTGAGGAAGCTTGATGTTTGCTAGATGAGGCTTTGCTTTCACTTTCACGCCAGCAGAACGTGAGAAGAAAAGCTGACAAACTAGCTCCAAGATGGTGAGTGGGGTGCAGGGAAAGGGCATGTCAGAGGGGGAACCACCCTTTCTTCATGTGGGAGTGGGGTGGTGCTCCTGACTCAGCCTTAACATGTGCTGTTGATCCCCAGCACTGAGCTGTTGCTTTATCATCATCAGGAAAAGCGACAGCATCTTTCTTGGCATGTGATGCCGTTCACTCCTAACAGTGGCGTAGCGTGGGTTGTCAGCACCCGGGGCAAGGCAAGTAATTTGCGCCACCTAACCCGTGGATTTTAGCAGGGGGCAGAGAGCTGCGAGTGCAAGCGCGCCCCCCCCAGACGTTGCGCCCGGTGCGGCCGGCCCCCCTGCACCCCCCACACTACGCCACTGACTCCTAAGGAAAGGATCAGCTCTTAACTGCCTTGTTTTAGCTGGCAACCCCCCCCTATTTAATGCCCCTTTCCTTAGCAGAGCACTGCCCCTCTTTTGCCTTGTGGGAAAATCATGTTGTTGACTTCTCAAAATGCAGCCGATATAAACAGTTTCCATTAAAATGCGAGTTCTCTTCATGACGGTTGGGATGGTTTTGAGGCTGAGTTTGAGGCTATTGGATCGAGAATGTTATTTTTGCGCTTTTCTCCCCACTCCACAGAGTTTACCCATTGCTGCTGCTTGGACCAATATTGAAGGCCTCAGTGAGGGAAAGAGGTTTTTAATCCAAGGCTTTGTCCGACCATACACAAAAAGGTTTGTAAAGCCTGCTGGTCATGTTCGATTCCCTTTGTTTTTTGGGAACTGTCCTGTCCAATCCATCTCTTTCTCTCAGACCTGGCCCTTCTTCCTCTGTGACCAAAATCATGGATGTGGGCTGATGCATGCAGTCTGTCAGGGTAGTGAAGCTGCCGTGTTCTGCTGTTGAATCTTCTTGAGTTCATTTAGGAATAATTTACAAAAATAGTACTCCATAAAGAAATGCTGATTTAAAATAAAATGAAATGTTTTTTTGAAAAGCTTTGTTGCTGATTTGAATGTGTTACTGATTTGAATGTGTTACTTTTGCGGCATGATTTCGTTGCCGTTCGTTGTTGCAATAGACCACCACAGTAAAGACACAACAAACAAATAAAAGTATCATAGAACTGTAGAGTTGGAAGAGACCATGAGAGTCATCTAGTCTATCCCTTGCAATGCAGGAATATTTGTTCAGTGTGAGGCTCCAATCCACAACCCTGATATTAAGAGTCTCTTGGTCTACCGGCTGAGCTAAATAATCATTTTGAGGTATTCAGCACACACACACACACCTGAAAACTAACAACACCTCCTTGCACTGTCAGTTTGCAGATAGTACAGTGGTACCTCGGGTTAAGTACTTAATTCGTTCCGGAGGTCCGTTCTTAACCTGAAATTGTTCTTAACTTGAAGCACCACTTCAGCTAATGGGGCCTCCTGCTGCCACCGTGCTGCCGGAGCACAATTTCTGTTCTCATTCTGAAGCAAAGTTCTTAACCTGAAGCACTATTTCTGGGTTAGTGGAGTCTGTAACCTGAAGCGTATGTAACCTGAAGCGTATGTAACCCGAGGTACCACTGTATTGATCTGATGTGTAGAGATCTTTCCTATTTTAATTACCGTATTTTTCGCCCTATAGGACGCACTTTTTCCCCTCCAAAAATGAAGGGGAAATCTGGGTGCGTCCTATGGGGCGAATGCAGGCTTTTGCTGAAGCTTGGAGAGCGAGAGGGGTTGGTGCGCACCGACCCTTCTCGCTCTCCAGGCTTCGGGAACACATCCGCAGCCTAGGCAGCCCTGCGGGAGGTCCCGCAGGGATGTCTAGGCTGCGGATAGCAGCCTGCCGCCCAGCGCGAGGGGCGCCCTGAAGCAGAGCACCCCTCGCGCCGGGCAGACATCGGCCAGCCCCACAAGCTTGGGGGACAGCAGGGAGGCGCAGCGCCGCCATCCCACTATTCCTCGACCTGGTTCGGTTTCCCCGACCTGCTTTTGGGGGGGGGGAAATAAAGGGGGAAAAATTCCTTTATTTCTCCCCCCAAAAGCTAGGTGCGTCCTATGGGACGGAGCGTCCTATGGGACGAAAAATACGGTAATTCAAGAGGATTCTGAAAGCTTCTCTGTGTGAAAGAAACAAGCAAGAAGGTTCATGATGTTTGAGTATTATCTCCAGAGAAGCTAGTACAGTTGGTTTAAACTGGTTCTCTTATCTCTTTCTGTGAAGGTCATGCTGACTATAAAAGTAGGGCCAGAAGGAGCCAGGACTTCCCTTTTCCTTTCCCTTTCTATCTCTTTTCCTTTTGGTGTGGTGTTCTGTATACCGTATAGTGTTAAGGTTTAGACTTATTATAAGTTATCATACGTTTAAGTTAAGTCTGCTGCAACTGGATTTCTTAGGGACAGTGCCAATCCTGAATGTATTGGATTTCTGACCATTATGCTCATTTGCTTTCAGTAGCAGTAAAGTTCTGCTGGATGAACTATTAATAGCCTCTGGTCTATTTTTAGGGAATCCTGTAACGTGTTTAAATTTTTACTCTGCTAACTATATCTTATGTACTAAGCCTGGAGTATATTTCACTGTACATTGGGGTTCTGCTCTGGATCAATATTAAATAGAATTCTATGACATGCATATCACACACTGTAACTCTTCAATAAACTATAAAGTGTTAAATATTACAACAGAACAGAAGCACACACACACCAAATTTCTTAGAACCTGGCTTGCATTTTCTCAGTGGCCAGAGCAAATCTTGAGACTTGGATGTTAATGAATATGTCTCCCCCTGGAATATATATATATATATATATATATATATATATATACTGTTTTTGCGTTGTTATAGCTGAGAGCCAGTGAGCATCTTATCACAGAGGTGTATTGGACTGCAGGGGCACATGCTCCGGAAGTCCTGATTCAAGCTGTTCCCTCAGCTCTCTGTTTTGTCAAGCAAGAATCCAGGAATCGGGGATAAGGATCTGGGAACGAACTTCAGCCTGTTATTCGCTGGAGGGTTAATTCAGAGCACTGTCAAGTACATGCCTTGATAGAATTATATTCATGCTTAAAAGACTCGGTGAGGATAATCAATGGGCATGCTATAGGTGCACAGAAACTTTACTGTGGTGTTCCCACTTCCTTTTGCTGAGTCCCAGTTGTGCTCCCTCTGGTCAGCCTCCATGACCCCTGCCCTTTCCAAACCTTGCCTTTCTCTCTTGCTCCATTCTCCCCTCCATTTGGCCTTTTCTTTTTTCTTTTTTGGTTTGCATGTTTGTTTATTTTTGTTTAAATAATACAGGGGGAAAAAACAAAACAACAACAACAAAAAATTGAAAACAATCCAAAAACATTGAAAACAAATATTACATACTTATCATACAATACGCCCTCCACCCGCAGCTTTCTTCCACCACAATTCGACTTCTTTGAATCTCTATTTCCACCTTTATCTTTGCATTCTCCAAATGTATCATTCTTTGTGTTTCTTTTATCTCTTCTCTTTTCCAATTCATAGATATACTTTACATTTTTATTCTAGGCAGATTAGCATATCTTTCTCAGAACAAGATTTTAACATATAATCTTCCAAACATTTCCATTCCTTTTTTAATTTTTGATTTGACTGATATCTTACGATTGAGGTTAGCTTTGCCAGTTCTAAATATTCATTTAATTTGCAAATCCACTCCTTTTTTGAGGGCAAGATTTGAGATTTCTATTTAGAAGCAATCACTACCCTGGTTGCCGTAGTTGCATATAGAAAAATTCTTTTTTTCCACTTGCGGTATAGCTTTCCCTATCACGCCTAGGAGATATGCCTCTGGCTTTCTAACAATTGGGATTTTCAACATTTTCTTTAATTCCTCATGTATTACTTCCCAAAATTTCTTAATCTCCTCACAACCCCACCACATGTGTATTGTTGTTCCTGCTTCTTTGTCCACTTGGCCTTTCCAGTTCCTTTCCCTCTGCGACCGGCTGCTCTCTCCTTCCTCACAGTGCTTCTGCCCTTCTTACATTTCAGATTTGCAGTGAATTTTCTGTGCGCCAATGGCGACATCGCCTTCCACTTCAATCCGCGATTCGATACGCTAAACCCGATGGTTGTGTGCAACACTCAAATGAAAAGTAAAAAACGGCTCTGGGAGTCCTGGAAGAGCGACGAAGTCTTCTGGGGGGAAGAGGAAATTGCCCCCAGCACACCTTTCAAGCAGAACAGTTCTTTTGAGATGGCCATCAATGTTGAGAGTGGCTGCTATCAGGTGCGGTGGGACTGGGGCGGTGAGCCAGGTTACTCCATTTGATAGCAAGCAACCTGGAGTGGCGTGGGTGGCGCTGTGGTGTAAACCACAGAGCCTAGGACTTGCCGATCAGAAGGTTAGCGGTTCAAATCCCCGCAACGGGGTGAGCTCCCGTTGCTTGGTCCCAGCTCCTGCCAACCTAGCAGTTCGAAAGCACACCAGTGCAAGTAGATAAGTAGGTACCGCTCCGGCGGGAAGGTAAATGGTGTTTCCATGCGCTGCTCTGGTTTCGCCAGAAGCGGAATGACCCGGAAGCTGTACGCCGGCTCCCTCGGCCAGTAAAGCGAGATGAGCGCCGCAACCCCAGAGTCGGCCACGACTGGACCTAATGGTCAGGGGACCCTTTACCTTTTTAACCTGGAGTGTCAGCTGGAAAAGGAAAGGCTGAGGAGGAGAGGAAGACTCTCCTATATTCCTGGAACCAGAAATGTTTTAGGATTTAACCAATCCCCAGTTGCAGCAGTTGCTGAGACTAGCCGAGTCGCTAAGCAAACAAAGCAGGGATATGCGCCATTAGCAGAGACTCTGTACCAGGCAGCAGAGGGATGGGGCCCCTTCTCCATCTCTGTGTCAGTTAGCAGAGTTGCGCTTAGGATCTCAGCTTGCCTGAGGTGAGCTAGGGGGAAAGGTGTCAGTTTGTAAGAGGCGGCAGGCTGGAGAAAGGCAGGGATCAGAGCACCATGTGGGCTGGCAGCTTGAATCCAGAATCGTGGCCATGAGAGAAGCAGGACTCATCGTAGGCTCAGGTTGAATATATGTTTAAATAAACCATCTATTATAAAGACACCACAGTCTTCGCTGTGTCTCGTTCCCAAAGGAAACACGAACCCTGCCGGGACCCCTGGAGTCTCGCACTGGTGTTGAGATTGGGGTGGTGTGCAACAATGTTGGGTAAATAACTGGGGAGAAATACAGGGGGTTTGCTTTTTTAAACTATTATTTGTTTAAGCCATAAAATTTATATGCTGCTTGATTTGGGGGAGGGGGAAGCCTCAAAGCAGTTTATTTAAGGATCTAGAACTAACCAGCCAATCAGAATTCAAGTTACGTCAGCATGGATTGTATCAGGGCTTGTCCACATGTGACTTGGCTCCACACTTTCTAGGCACAGGTCCAGGTGGCTGTTGTTGTTTATCCACCACCACCACCCAGGAAAAACCAGTGTTTTACCATTAATCGGAGCAAAATGCAACCCACAGAAAACCCTATTGCTGTTTGCTCTGATTCAGCGGTAAAGAGTGGTTTTCGCCAGGGAAAAGCAGCAGGAGGAGAAGAAATGTGGGATAAGCTCTCAGTGTGAATGTGCAGGCCAGCAGTGAAGTGAGAGTGTTTCCCTGTGGGTAAAATACTGTCTTATTCAGCACTGTGGGAGTGAAGCTACTGGCTTAAAAGGAAATAATAGGCATAGCTGTCAACTTTTCCCTGTTCTTGCGAGGAATCCTATTCGGAATAAGGGAATTTCCCTTTAAAAAATGGGAAGCATTGACAGCTATGATAATGGGGCTAGTGAGCTTGCCTCACCACAACTCGGCTTCCCTACCTAGCCAAAATCTTGTTTCTGACTCACCCACACACTTTTCTCAGGCTTGGGCTAAAACAAATTAGACACCAGTTATTCTTAATTAAATTTCTCAGTTGCTTTATCTGGCTCAGGGCAACCCCAAAGCATCTTGCAACCAGTCTAACTTCTGAGCTATAAGCAGCGAAATACAGTGGTGCCCCGCAAGACGAAATTAATTCGTTCCGCAATTTTTGTCGTCTAGCGAATTTTTCGTCTTGCGAAGCACGAAATCCCATAGGAATGCATTGAAAATCAATTAATGCGTTTCTATGGTCAAAAAAAGTCCAAACAAAGCCAAATTTGGTACAACAACAGTTTATTAACTGCTCTTTAAAGTCACACATACTGTAAAGAGCAGTTCAAAAATTTAAGGGAAAATAAATTAACTTTATAAACAAAACATGTCTTTGTTTTTAGTCAAAGAAAAAAAGTCGCGAGACGTTTTCGTCTTGCGAAGCAAGCCCATAGGGGAAATTCGTCTTGCGAGGCAAATCGAAAACGGAAAAACCTTTCGTCTAGTGAGTTTTTTGTATTGCGAGGCATTCGTCTTGCGGGGCACCACTCAGAATTGTTTTCTTGACTGCAAATACGGGATTCAAATCTGTGTGAGATATTGTGCAAGCAAAGGCAGGGGCTGAGGGGGTTGAATGTTGGGGAAGTGGCAGTTGGAAAGTGACAGTTGTGTTGCATTTTTCTTTTTTAAAATTAAATGTAAAGCTGTAGAGAAAAAAAGAAAATGCTCCATCTAGTGGTGGAAGCAAAGAGTACAGAGAAAACAAAAAAAAAAAAAACCTGGGTAGAAATAAGGCTAAAACAGGGCAAGAATCTGCTCCTTTGTTTTAGGGTGGAAGATTTAGACATAGAACAACAGAGCTTTCCAAACTGCGAGTCACAGCACATCAGTGCGTCGGCCGCGGTGTGTAGGTGTATCGTGCGAATGCTCCCTGCGCTCCTCCCGGGGCTGGAAAGGGGTTAGTTTAACCTCCGGTTTGTTAGTAAAGCTGAATTACTGTGTCACGGAATAATTCATGTCTAAAAAGTGTGTCACCAACGTGAAAAGTTTGGAAAGCTCTGAGGTAGAAGCTTAGCCCCCCCCCCCCCGAGGCTGTAAACCTCTGTAGCATGGGTAGGCAAACTAAGACCCAGGGGCCGGATCCGGCCCAATCACCTCAATCTGGCCCGCGGACGGTCAGGGAATCAGTGTGTTTTTATATGAGTAGAATGTGCCCTTTTATTTAAAATGCACCTCTGGGTTATTTGTGGGGGCTGCCTGGTGTTTTTACATGAGTAGAAGGTGTGCTTTTATTTAAAATGCATCTCTGGGTTATTTGTGGGGCATAGGAATTTGTTCATCCCCCCAAAAAAAATATAGTCTGGCCCCCCACAAGGTCTGAGGAACAGTGGACCGGCCCCCCTGATGAAAAAGTTTGCTGACCCCTACGTGTAGTGTAAGCTGCGCTGATTATCTAAACGGCAGAAAGGAAGGGCAAAAACATGTTAAATTAAGTAGAAAACATTTACATTACTCTGGAATAAGCTTCGGTGAAATAGCTGACAGTCAGATATATCCCACGAGAACTTACATTGTATTAAGCCTGGTAGTCTTTTAAACACCTGAAGCCTTCTTCTTGTCCTTGCCAACTGGTAATTGAATGCTTGTTTCATTTTTCCTGTAGGTGTATGTCAATGGAAATCACTTTTTGGAGTACAAGCACCGTGTTCCCCTCAAAGAAATCCAGACCTTGGAGGTCAAAGGTGACGTCTCAGTGAACCGCTTTGAATTTTCTGAGATTAAAGTGAGTTGGTTTTTCTCCTCTTTCGTCCTTAGCTTAAATTTGCCAGTCTGGTTTATCGGGCATCTAACCTGGGAAACAGCCATTTGTCAAAGAAATGAGGCTCCCCAAAAATAATTCGAGGAGGCCCTCACCTTTTTACCTGCAAAATTCTGGACAGGATATTAATGATTTCTGGGAGAATGCCTGATTTCTGCTTTTAAGTGATTCAGCACAGAGTTGGAAAAGATGGATGAGACTGCATAGCAGTTTCAGGTCTCTGAGGATGAAAAGTTGAAACAAGAAAACAGTTATGATGCAAGTGGCTGGATTTCTAAAGCTTAGTCCCCACTATCTGAAGCCATTCACTTTTCAACATCTGCTCTCATCCCCTGGTATCTATATTTTTGTGTTCCAGGCTCCACCCCCTTACAGCCCTCCTAATTCTGGTGACACCACAAATAACAAAGTAAGTCAGTCCCCTGTGTTTATTTGTACTTCTCTCCCAATAATGGATGGAACGGGTAAAGATTTTTCAGTAAGCTCAATTCTGCACATGAGTTTATAATTTTTTTTAAAAAAAGTCCTCATGAAGATTCATTAGCAGTTTAATTGAATTTATTGTGATATGCATATGTGTGTACAATTTTGCCTGATGGGGTTTTTCCCCGCAAAGCAACTTCCCCTAATAGAACGCACATTCTTGTGTTGTTGTTTTTAAAAATATACTATATGCATCTTTTTACACATTATTTGGCTTGGAAACTGCACTGCAATATTTGGAAAAGTGGCTTTCAAAGAATGCCCGTGTTTTGGTTTGCGTACCCTTTAGGAAACTGTGAATTAGGGAGGTTCACTTTGTGAGTGCAAACTGAATCAGATTTCTCCCCCATGCCAGCCAATACAGTGTATCCTAACTGAGATTGCAGCTCTGCCTTCCATCTCAACACACCCTGCAGGGCTTTACCATGATGCCCAAAGGCATATTTCCCCCTAAAAGGTCACTGCCTCTGCTGGATAACAAAAATTTGGGATTTCTTTGGGTTTGTTCAGAGCAATTATCCTTAAAAAAACAAACAAAAAACTTTGCTTTTACTCAACCTTTAATGCCATATGTATTGAGCACTGTAAGGGACGCGGGTAGCGCTGTGGGTTAAACCACAGAGTCTAGTGTTATGTACTGAAGTTCTCACCTTGGGCCAGCAGGGGGATACTGTAGATAGTTTTCACTCAGGTCCACATATGCAAATGAGGGATTGAAAGTGACTTTCAGTAATTGGATAGTTACAGAAAATGGTTACTGTTGCGTTCTAGTGGAGCTCTATATAAGCAGGCTGGCTGAACCCTTCAGTTCAGTTCTGTTCTGGCCTGTGAATAAACAAGAGCTGTTTGAAGAATGATGTGCCATCTGATATGTTCACCCACAACTTAACACCTAGGACTTGCCAATCAGAAGGTCGGTGCTACTTTCAAGGGACGCGGGTGGCGCTGTGGATTAAACCACAGAGCCAAGGACTTGCCGATCAGAAGGTCGGTGGTTTGAATCCCTGCGACCGGGTGAGCTCCCGTTGCTCGGTCCCTGCTCCTGCCAACCTAGCAGTTTGAAAGCACCTCAAAGTGCAAGTAGATAAATAGGTACCGCTCCGGCAGGAAGGTAAACACCATTTCTGTGCGCTGCTCTGGTTCACCACAAGCGGCTTAGTCATGCTGGCCACATGACCCGGAAGCTGTACGGAAGCTCCCTTGGCCAATAAAGTGAGATGAGCGCCGCAACCCCAGAGTTGGCCACGATTGGACCTAATGGTCAGGGGTCCCTTTATCCTTTACCTTTATTGAGCACTGCAACAGCAATAAGCAGTCAACCCAGCCTCCTCGTGGTTGGGCAAGCTTTGACCCCATTTCCTTTATGACAGTCTTCCATAAGCCCACCTAGGTTGGTGATAACTTGGCATTGACTTCATTCTGCGCTTTTCTTTTCTTTTGTCTCTGCCACTCAGCAGGAAGAGAAGCGTGCCCCAGAAGCAAAGTCAACCAAATAATGAAGACCCAAGATGAGCCTGGGTGATCCTTTGGAAAACGGAAGCCCTGGCTGGTTGGGTAAAGGGATGGGTGCTCTTTTCCTGACCTCACTGAGGATAGAGTTCACCTGTTATGTGTGGAATGAAGCAAAATTAAGTAGTGTCATAAAAACCAGTAGTTAGCAAAATATTTGCATGTTTTCTATATACTGTACTTTGTTATTGTTGGCTGTTGGGAGATTGCAAAACAACAAGGCTTGGGGAATAAACATTGTAAGTTCAAGTAAACTCAAGGCTCTTCAATAGTCACCACCAATGCTTTGTTACCAGCATATCCTGCTAGCTGTCCTCAATACATTTCCTGGAAATCCTTTGTTAGGCAAAGGTTTGCAAACAAATCCACAATTCCCACTGATGCCTTTGGGAATCGGTTATCTCTGTCCGCTCCTGCCATGGTTTGTTCCTAAAATGGCTGCAGCCAACCAGGTAAAGGGAAGCAAAGCAAAAAACAGATTTGTCCAATCTCTCTCCCCACTCCCTTTCCCCACGGTTTCTGTCCGAAAATGGCTGCCACTGACCAGCCAAGCACAAGTGAGGAAGTGGGCAAACTCTGGCTCTTTGGATATCTGAATCTATGGAGTGTATAGCGAGGTTTGGGCACGATTATTTATGTTTGGATAAGTGAACTGGAAGATAGTGAGCAGGTGGACAGCAGGACCTGCATGTACTTTATGCTGCTTGTGTTTATGCTGGCTTTTAGATTGCTTTTTTGTGCTGACTGGTAATTCCATTTTAATATTCTTCTGCTTAAATTTGTCATGTTTAATTTGTCATGTTTAATTTGTTAACCACCCGCAAAGGTGGTATAGAACTGAAACAAACAAGCTTGGAAATTTTAAATATATAAATAAAAGTGCTATATAAATAACAGAAAAGTGAAATGTGGGAGCCTTTAGGAATTACTGCATTACTTTTATGTGATTTCTCTCAAACGCACGTTACATCAGGGGCAATCCTCCTTTTGCCCAGGCACAACCAGGAGCACACTTTAAGATTGCCACTTGTGTATTGGCAGCTGTAAGGGTTCCAAGCGGTTGCTCGAGAGCAAGCAGGCAATTACCTGCCTACTCGGTAGTAAAGCCTTGCTTTAGCTGCAAAAATAAACTTTATCTGTCCAGAGCGCCACTCTATCGTGGCTGGCTCATTCACTGGCAGTATCTGTGAGTGGGCGGTTCTTAAACTTTCCCCAGCAAAGCAAGTCTTGGTTGACCACAAACTTGACATGAGCCAACAGTGTGATGCGGCAGCTAAAAAAGCCAATGCAATTCTGGGCTGCATCAATAGGAGTATAGCATCTAGATCAAGGGAAGTAATAGTGCCACTGTATTCTGCTCTGGTCAGACCTCACCTGGAGTACTGTGTCCAGTTCTGGGCACCACAGTTCAAGAAGGACACTGACAAACTGGAACGTGTCCAGAGGAGGGCAACCAAAATGGTCAGAGGCCTGGAAACGATGCCTTATGAGGAACGGCTAAGGGAGCTGGGCATGTTTAGCCCGGAGAAGAGGAGGTTAAGGGGTGATATGATAGCCATGTTCAAATATATAAAAGGATGTCACATAGAGGAGGGAGAAAGGTTGTTTTCTGCTGCTCCAGAGAAGCGGACACGGAGCAATGGATCCAAACTACAAGAAAGAAGATTCCACCTAAACATTAGGAAGAACTTCCTGACAGTAAGAGCTGTTTGACAGTGGAATTTGCTGCCAAGGAGTGTGGTGGAGTCTCCTCCTTTGGAGGTCTTTAAGCAGAGGCTTGACAACCATATGTCAGGAGTGCTCTGATGGTGTTTCCTGCTTGGCAGGGGGTTGGACTCGATGGCCCTTGTGGTCTCTTCCAACTCCATGATTCTATGAATTTCTGGACGCCCAGTCTGCGCCTCCCCTCTCTGCGTGGAAGCCTGCTGCGCAGGGAGGGCGTGGGTAACGGAGGACCCCTCTCCTCCCCGCTTTGCCCAGACAAGGTGTCCTGGCACCGCCTCGCCTCCTCGAGCCCTGCAGCTCCTCTCCACTGGAGGCGTGGTTACTCTCCTCCGCTGAGGAGGAGCTGCTTCCCACGATCCTTAGGGGCTCTCCATAATCCATTCGGCTTTTTCTTTCTCCCTCCTGAACCGATGGCAGTTCCCTGACAGCAGCCATGTCAAGTGTCGGGCCGGTGGATGCGGTTTGGGGGAGGAAAAGATTCTTAGGGCAAATTGGGACCAACAGAAAGCCAAATATGGTCTGCAGATTGGAGGTTGCTTTAAAAGATCAAACAGGGACTTTTGATGATATTAAGGTTGGCGGAGACCATTTTCAGCCCACATGGCAGGGGTGGATACAGCCTTAGGCAAAAGCGAGCAGAGCGGGAATTTAATGTTTGCCGGTAGGCTAGTTTCTGCACAAGCACACACCTGTGTTGTCCCTCCAGGCAAGGAAGTGGCATTATCAGAGTTCAGGGAGGCATTCCAGCCAGACAAAACACTTAAGGAGCTTTCATAGCGGGGCCAGTGAGAGATGTGGGGGTGTGGCTGGGTTTTTCAGAAGCAGGTCAGGCAAAGTTTGAACCTGCTGAGTCTACTATGATCTACAAAAGTGCAAATGCAACACGCTGGCTAATAACTATTAGTGAATATATACTTGGTTACAATGTCATTCAAAATATACGAATAAGCCACTTATATATCATACAACACATCTCACAAAATATACATGTAACTACAAGTTGTTATATATATCAGAGTCAAGCAAAGAATCAAACAACTCAATGAATAGCGAGGAATCCCAAGCCGTCTCTCAAAGGAAGACGTCTCACAAAAGTCTCAAAGGAAGACGTCTCTCAGAAGTCTCAAAAGGACAGTATATCCGGAATAGTTCAACTGTTTCGGAATAAAGTCTTCATCAGCTGGAAATGGAATACAAGGCATGAATGACAACAAAACTGAGCAACCTGCATGTAAGTTATATAGTAGAACAAAATACCGTATTTTTTGCTCTATAAGACTCACTTTTTCCCTCCTAAAAAGTAAGGGGAAATGTGTGTGCGTCTTATGGAGTGAATGCAGGCTGCACAGCTATCCCAGAAGCCAGAACAGCAAGAGGGATGGCTGCTTTCACTGCGCAGCAATCCCTCTTGCTGTTCTGGCTTCTGAGATTCAGATTTTTTTTCCTTCTTGTTTTCTCCTCCAAAAACTAGGTGCGTCTTGTGGTCTGGTGCGTCTTATAGAGCGAAAAATATGGTAATTGGTTATGATGTCATTCAAAATATATGAATAAGCCACTTATACAACACATCTCACAAAATATACATGTAACTACAAGTTGTTATATATATCAGAGTCAAACAAAGAATCAAATGAATAGCAAGGAATCCCAAGCTGTCTCTCAAAGGAAGATGTCTCATAAAAGTCTCAAAGGAAGACGTCTCTCAGAAGTCTCAACAGGACAGTATATCCGGAATAGTTCAACTGTTTCGGAAAAAAGTCTTCATCAGCTGGAAACGGAATACAAGGCATTGCAAGCAATGAATGACAACAAAACTGAGCAACTGCGTGTAAGTTATACAGTAGAACAAAATATGTAAAGAGGTGAAGGTAAAGGGGACCCCTGACCATTAGGTCCAGTCGTGCCCGACTCTGGGGTTGCGGTGCTCATCTCGCTTTATTGGCCGAGGGAGCCGGCGTACAGCTTCCGGGTCATGTGGCCAGTGTTGGTTTCTGCTCTCTTCACTGTGCAGCAAAGTGCTTGTCACAAGACAATGTTTACATTCCACAGTCAGAGTACTGTTGGGTTTTCCCACGGGAATGGGAAGCTGGATGTGACGTACACTAGTTTCCTGTTTTTCACTGTTCTCTCTTGTTCGTTAGTCCGAGGAGAAGGACGGTTGCTTCTCTGCTCCCGCAGAGGCAAGATGCATGTTTGTAATTTCTCTACAATGAACTGTAAATAAAGCAACTTAAAGCATGTGGCACGTACTATTCATCATTCCGTTGTGCAAAAGGACTCTGCTATATCAACATTTTGGTTCCGGGCCCAGAAAGACGTAAATCAAACTGAGGAATGCCGGCAGAGGTACAGAGGAACGGATCGCGTTATCTGCTCTGCGCGTCAAGTTTGATTGATGAAGGTATGTGCTCATGCTCCCGGAGCAGCCTGCCAGCTCCTTGTTTATGCTTTATGGCTGGACTTTGAACTTTTAAAGCCGTTTTGCCGCGTAACAGGCAAAGGCTCCAAAAGGCACAAGCTCACAGGCTTGGATGGCTGGGAAAACGAAAGTACTTTTAAAAGTGCTTTTGGCTAAAGCTGCAGGACTGTGACGCAGCTCGTTTTAAGCAGCAGAAATGGCAAACGCAAAGCTGGTTGATGCTTTTGGGATTCCTAAGCTCAATAAGAATAACTACACAGAGTGGGTGCAGTATGCAGAGGCAATTCTGCGGAAAGAAGGTCTGTTTAATGTTATTACAGACAACCCCCCAGCTCCAATTACAGCTGAATGGGCTGCTAAAGATTCCAAAGCACGGGGAACGCTTACGTTGATAGTATCCCCAGAAGAGCTCTGTCTGTTGCGTGGAAAGACCACAGCCAAAGAAATTTGGAACTCTTTAAGAGAGGCTCACTTGAGGACAGAAGCTGGTTCCTCAATGTACTATTATGCCAAGCTGCATGATATGGCTCTTGCTGAAGGTGGAGATGTGCGTAAACACCTGATGGAGATGCAAAATCTGAGACATGAGTTGCAACAGAGAGGACTCAACTTTCCAGAGGCTGTGTATTCCTTCATGATACTACATTCTTTGGGTCCAAGTTGGGAGTCCGTTGCCACTCAGATTGCTGTTCAACCAACTGCTCAGCTCACAGTAGCCTATGTTACTGCCGTGATCCAGAATGAAGCAGATCGCCGGGGTGCTAGCTGCATGGGTAAGGGGGAGTCTTCACAGACGTCATCCCAGAGTGCAGTGGAACCACCAGAGGGCGCCAAAGCTTTGAAGGCAGTGAAATGCTACTCCTGTGGACGTCTAGGCCATATGAAGAGGGAATGCAGATATCCCAGGGCCAAGACAGAGCAGCGCAGCGGAAGCTCATCGCGTGGAAAAGGCCAAAGCAAAGGCAAAGGTCCAGTGTCCAGGACAACGCAGCACAAGGCAATGGTCTCACGCTTCACTCCAAAGGTTGCAAAAGTCCAGAAGACGTCTAGATCTTTCTTCGTTGTTGATTCAGCAGCTACACACCACATGTGCAACGATAAGAGACTGTTCGTGTCTTTTACACCGCAGGAAGGTGCGATTCACCAGGCGGATGACCACACGATCCCCAGTCAAGGCTACGGAACTGTTGTTCTTCACAGTTTGGACTTAGAGATACATGATGTACTTTACGTTCCAGATGCCACACACAATCTTCTCAGTGTGATGCAGCTGAATGAACGGAACATTGACGTTTCCTTCAAGAACAAGAAATGCACCATCACAAAGAAAGACGATTATGTTTTGCATGCTGAATGTGTTGATCGTTTGTTTGTTTTGTATTATGATGATGTTGTGCAGGATGATACTTGTTGCATTGCAGGTTCTAACAAAAGTTTGCATGCAGAATGTATTCATGATTTTCATCGAAAATTTGGTCATTTGCATTTTGAGGCGGTTTCTAAAATGCCTACCTTGGTTGAAGGTATGACGATTAAACCCTGCAGGTACCACATGAAGTGCAAGGCATGCGCAGCAAATAAGGTGAAAATGGCTGCGAAAGGTAAGGTGTCTAGTAGGCAAGCTACAGAACCATACCAGATTGTTCATGCTGATTTAGTAGGTCCACTATCGCCCTCTTTAGGTGGCAATAGGTTCTTCATGGTTCTCATTGATGCATTTTCCAGGTATATTTACGTGTACAATCTCAAGCAGAAATCAGAGGCGTTTCCAAGGTTTAAGGAATTCTGTGCTTGGTTGGAAAATGTGCATGGTAAGAAGATAAAAATTCTTTTCACAGATCGCGGGGGAGAATTCACTTCTCAGCAGTTTGAAGCTTTTCTGACTGAGAAAGGAATTCAACACGATTTGTCCAGTCCTCGCTCGCCATGGCAGAATGGACTTTGCGAAAGGGCAAATCAAACATTGCTTCAAGGGTTAAAAACCTTGCTGCATGATGCAAATCTTCCAGAGAGTTATTGGGCCGAAGCTCTCTCGTGTTTTCTTTACAGTTACAATCGCAGGTTATCTTCAGCGATTGGTTGTACCCCCTATGAGAAGATGTTTGGCAAGAAACCTTACATCAAACACATGAGAATATTTGGTTCAGACATGTGGATTCACTCTCCACAAAGCTCCAAATTAGGCAAACGTGGATTGCATGGTATCTTTCTAGGTTATCAGAAAGGTTCTTACAGAATAATGATGACTGACTCCAAGACAATTAGGCTCACAAGAAGTGTTGAGTACAATGCCAAGTGGGGGGAGAACGTGGGAATTTTTCAATGTTATCCTGATGACAGTGATGAGACTGAGGATAAGCAACAGCAACCCACACCCACTGATGAAGGTTCTGATTCTGAGTCTGAAACTGAATCGGATACTTCAGAGGATTTCAAGAGTGCGAAAGCCTCTATGCGACCCTCTGAAAGCTCTGATCAGGAATTGGAAGAACCATTGTTCACAATAGGTCACTTTTCTCCTAAGAAGGAAGAGGAGAGTGTTGAAGACCAAAGGCTGATTCGCAGGTCACAAAGAGCCACAAAAGGCAGACCTCCAAAGAGATTTGCTGATGAATTTGCTAAGACAGCAGTATCAGCTGTTAAAAGCTCCAAGAAGGTATTTGAACCTTCAAGTTTCCAAGAAATCCAGGATTTGGATTCTAAGGAAGCTGAGCCATGGTTAAATGCTATGAAGGCTGAGCTTGATTCCTTAGAAAGGAACAAAACTTGGGAGCTTGTTCCAGTAGTTCCAGGAATGAAACTGCTTGGAAGCAAATGGGTCTTCAAAGCGAAGACTGATCAAAATGGCAAGATAGTCAGACACAAAGCCAGATTGGTAGCCAGAGGTTTTGCACAGGTACCAGGTGAAGACTATCACGAGACCTACTCACCCACGGTGAGGTATGAGAGCATAAGACTCATGCTCAAGCTAGCTGCAGAGGAGAATCTACACATTAGTCACCACGACGTGAATACAGCATTTTTGTACGGATCTCTAGGTGAATCACTTTATATGCTTCCACCTGATGGCGTACAGGTAAAACAGGGATTTGTTTGTGCTCTAAAAAAGTCCCTTTATGGTCTCAAACAAAGTGCACGGTGTTGGCACACTAAACTAACTGAAGCATTGTTTTCTCTAGGTTTTAAGCAAGGGAAAGCTGATCCATGTGTGTTTGTCAAAGAGGAGGGGCAAAAGAAGCTGTATTGTTTGTTTTATGTTGATGATATTTTATTCTTTTGGAAAGATGTCACAATGTACAATAACGCCCTAGCTCAACTGAAAGAGCACTTTGACATGAAAGATCTTGGTGAGGTAAACAACTACCTATCTCTGGAAATAGAAAGAGATCAAAGTGGTAACATTCTAGTACACCAATCACGGAAAATTGCTGATGTGTTAAGCAAACTAAACCTGATGGATGCTAACCCTGTAGACACACCGATGACAACAGGTTATCAGGTAGAAGACACTGAAGAAGCATTTTCTGACACTACACTGTACAGAAGTGTGCTAGGCAAGCTAAACTTCATTGCCAGATGTTCAAGACCTGACATTGCTGTTAGCTGTAATTTGCTAAGCAGACAAGTCAACAATCCTACTGTTAAGGATTGGAAAGCTCTGAAACGCATAGCACGCTATTTGAAAGGCACTATGCATTACAGGCTGAGATTTAACAATCAGAAGTCTGGTGGTCTTGAGATCTTTGCAGATGCAAGTTTTGGAAGTGACACTGCAGACAGGAAAAGTACGTCTGGAGTTTGCTACATGTACAATCAGGGTCTATTTGATTGGTCATGCAAGAAGCAAACAACAATTAGCTTAAGTACTTGTGAAGCTGAACTGAATGCACTGTCTTATTCACTTAAGGATTGTGAATGGTTGTTACAATTGTGCAAAGACATGAAAATTCCTGTCAAATGTCCAATCCAGGTTTACCAGGACAACAAAGCATGTTTGGCTTTGCTGAATTCGGAAGGTTGTAAGCAAAGCACGAAGCACTTGCAATTGAAGTTGCAACATGCTAGGGAATATATTCAGAAGGGACTCGTAACGGTGTCCTATATGCCAGGTAATGAAATTCCTGCTGATGTATTGTCCAAGATTGTGTCAAGGAATCAACACTGTACCTATGTACAGAAGTTGGGTTTGTACTGATATTGTACGAACACGCTGCCCAGTGATGTTCACGGAAAGGGGGAGGATGTTGGTTTCTGCTCTCTTCACTGTGCAGCAAAGTGCTTGTCACAAGACAATGTTTACATTCCACAGTCAGAGTACTGTTGGGTTTTCCCACGGGAATGGGAAGCTGGATGTGACGTACACTAGTTTCCTGTTTTTCACTGTTCTCTCTTGTTCGTTAGTCCGAGGAGAAGGACGGTTGCTTCTCTGCTCCCGCAGAGGCAAGATGCATGTTTGTAATTTCTCTACAATGAACTGTAAATAAAGCAACTTAAAGCATGTGGCACGTACTATTCATCATTCCGTTGTGCAAAAGGACTCTGCTATATCAACAGCCAGCATGACTAAGCCGCTTCTGGCGAACCAGAGCAGCGCACGGAAACGCCATTTACCTTCCCGCCGGAGCGGTACCTATGTATCTACTTGCACTTTGACGTGCTTTTGAACTGCTAGGTTGGCAGGAGCAGGGACCAAGCAACGGGAGCTCACCCCGTCACGGGGATTCGAACCGCTGACCTTCTGATCGGCAAGTCCTAGACTTTGTGGTTTAACCCACAGTGCCACCCACGTCCCCATGTAAAGAGGTACATACTGAATAACTATCAATGAAATACTCATACTAGTAAGGATCATGCTAGAGGATCAGTGCTCACTGGATAGTGTCGCTGCAGATGCTTGCAACACAAATGCATAGGACATATAAAGTTGACCACAAGTGTCTCAAATAACAATTAATTGCAGACAATGTAAAGAAACTTAGAGGAACAGTACGTCAATTCTGGCATCACAATGCAAAGACAACCCATAAAGTGACAGACTTAAAACAGAACAGATTTGGATGGTTTTGAAATAGTATTTAAATACAATGGATTTTACGTAAAACAGATTTTAAATAAAACAATTGAAGCCGAGTTCTGAATTCAACCCCCCAGGATATGTGGATTTAAACAAATAAACGGGTTTCTTGTTGATGCAATAGCTGTTCAAAATCTTGCCCAACCCCACGTTTCTTCTGGTTTGCCCATAGTACTGTAAATAATAAATCTGTATCCGAATGGTGATGTATGAAGTGTTCAACCAGAGGTGCCTTCATGAGGCTGTAAGGGACAAGACATATTCTTTGGTGGCCCCATATATTTGGAATTAATCTGCCCAAGCCCCCACTTTGGACCCTGCAGACTCATTGTTTAGTTTTCCCCTGAATGATTTTATGGCAGACCTGGTGCATTGGATGGGTGGATCCTGATTACAAGGATGTGGAATAGCTGCCTGGGAGCTAGATTGCTGTGCGTCTGTATCCAGAGCTGTAGAAGTGACTGTCAGTGTTATCTTTGACAATAAAGACTCACCGTATTTTTCGCTCTATAGGACGCACCCGACCATAGGACGCATCTTGTTTTAGAGGGGGAGAACAAGAAAAAAAAATTCTCCCCCTCTCTGCTCAGCGCCCCTTCTGGAGGCTTCGGGTTCCTTTTGCTGAAGCAAGACTCTCCTGGCTCCAGCGAAAGGAACCTGAAGCCTGCGGACTATAGCGGACTATAGCTCCCATTACTCCTGTCCACTGATTATGCTGACTAGCTAGGGCTGATGGGAGTTGTAGTCGGACATCATCTGAAGGGCACATTGTTGGCTTCTCCTGGTTTAAATGGTAGGTGGTAGGTGGCAAAGGGGTTTTCTTGGAGCCTACCAGAACCTGAATGAGGCGTTCTCAAAGTAAAGGAAGGATTGAACTCTGATTAATAGGAATACACACAGAGGCTTGAACCAGCAAGACTCTGGGAAGGGTGTGTATAACAATCTCTCTCTCCACCCTCTGGCCCAGGTCGTTTTATTCACAAAAGAACTTTTTACAGAGTGTCTGTAAGAACCAATCAGATTTCTTCTAAGCATTTCAACAAACCCCACATGGGGAAAAGTTAAACTACCAAAACTAATTAAGCACGCATATTTCTGGGGTAAACGAAGAACAGAACTACAAAGGAGTGCATTTGGCAACCCCGGAGGTGATAAACAAGCAAAATACATGATAAGAAGGATAGCCAGGAAGACAGTGGTCATTATCACTTTCAGGTGAGATCTGTTTCCTGGCCCTAAGATTAACATCCTAAGATTAACATATCAGAAAAGCTACATCAAAGAAACTTGCCCACTATCTTTAAGGCCCAGGATGCCTTCCTGTCTAAGTGGGTACGTGACTTGTCAAGCAAGAAAAATGGGCAGTAGAGGAAATGGCCAGAGATGCAGAGGGTTGTGGGATTTGATCAGAAATTATTGTCAATGAATCAAACACAGTCAACACAATGCATTCATCGTGGACACAATGGCTTGATGCATATTTTATAATTCCTCACCTGACCCCACACTCTGGATAGTTGCACTCCTACACCTGAACCCTTTGCACCCACTTTTCTTGCTCACTGCAAGCAGCCACACTTCCAAAAGGCAGGCTGGCTTCTTGCTTTAGGGTTCATATTCATAAGTTGCTTCTTCTGCCCAGCAGAGGGTGCTACACCATTCACCATGTGAACAAATTTCAATATTACTATTATTTTTGAATGTTTTTTTTTTGTTTTTTTTTTTACATCTGAACACATCCACAAGGTGTGCCAACCTTAAAAGACACAAGGAGTTGTCAACTAATGGAGCATATGCTAACAATTTATCCCTCAAGAACTTTGTGTTGAAGTTCAAACGGCCTTTCAAACCCTTTCCCTCATGGCACTCACCTCCCTTCTATGTGTAACCACAGAGTTTTGTGTTCAGAACCCAATTCTTTGCAGACAGCTTCTGTCGAGAGCGCTAGTTTCGACGAAAGTAACAGTTTTCACATGTCATCCTAGGACAGAATGCAGGACATTACTCATGTGTTTGGAAGCTTGTACTGCAATGCGCTCTACGTGGGGCTACCTTTGAAGGTGACCCGGAAACTGCAATTAATCCAGAATGCGGCAGCTAGACTGGTGACTGGGACTGGCCACCAGGACCACATAACACTGGTCCTGAGAGATCAGCATTGGCTCTTAATACGTTTCCGAGCACAATTCAAAGTGTTGGTGCTGACCTTTAAAGCCCTAAACGGCCTCAGTCCAGTATACCTGAAGGAGCGTCTCCACCCCCATCGTTCTGCCCAGACACTGAGGTCCAGCGCCGAGGGCCTTCTGGCGGTTCCCTCCCTGCAAGAAGCCAAGTTACAGGGAACCAGGCAGAGGGCCTTCTTGGTAGTGGCACCCACCCTGTAGAACACCCTCTCTTCAGATGTGAAGGAAATAAGCAGCTATCTTCTCTTTAAAAGACATCTGAAGGCAGCTCTGTTCAGGGAAGTTTTTAATATTAATGCTGTACTGTTTTTAACATTTGATTTGGAGCCGCCCAGAGTGGCTGGGGAAACTCAGCCAGATGGGGGGGGGTATAAATATATTATTATTATTATTATTATTATTATTATTATTATTATTATCTGTGGAGAAGAAAGCAATGAATCAGAGTTGCTTTCTGAACAGATTGGATCCAACCATTCTTCCTTCCTCTCGCATATGGAACAAAGTTTCCCTGCTCTTCTAAACTGGTTGTCCAGTTTTTTTGAAAATAATAATAAAATCTCAAAATGGCATGCTTTGTTTCTAAATGAATGAATGAACAGCTTTGATGGTTGCAAATTTTCATTTGCTAGCATCTCACCACCCTGCACATGCAAATATCTTGACATGCTATTCTTTTCAATACGTGAAAACATATTTCGTGTATTGTTGGCCAAACTTTCAGTAGTTGTGTTCTCTCTCTGCTTTCTGGGGTTTTTCACAGGATCATCTTCTGTGTCTTCTACTACTTTCTTTTGCTTTCAAAACCCATTTTCCTTCTCTGTCACCTCCCTTTATTTCTCCTACCTTATTGCACTTCTTGTCCTCTGCTTTGGTTTTGTTTTCCTGCTTTTCTCTATGCCTCTGTAACTGGCTGACTGACCGAACCCAAAGGGTGCTCATCAATGGTTCCTCTTCATCCTGGAGAAGAGTGACTAGTGGGGTGCCACAGGGTTCTGTCTTGGGCCCGGTCTTATTCAACATCTTTATCAACGACTTGGATGATGGACTCAAGGGCATCCTGATCAAATTTGCAGATGACACCAAACTGGGAGGGGTGGCTAACACCCCAGAGGACAGGATCACACTTCAAAACGACCTTGACAGATTAGAGAACTGGGCCAAAACAAACAAGATGAATTTTAACAGGGAGAAATGTAAAGTATTGCACTTGGGCAAAAAAAATGAGAGGCACAAATACAAGATGGGTGACACCTGGCTTGAGAGCAGTACATGTGAAAAGGATCTAGGAGTCTTGGTTGACCACAAACTTGACATGAGCCAACAGTGTGACGCGGCAGCTAAAAAAGCCAATGCAATTCTGGGCTGCATCAATAGGAGTATAGCATCTAGATCAAGGGAAGTAATAGTGCCACTGTATTCTGCTCTGGTCAGACCTCACCTGGAGTACTGTGTCCAGTTCTGGGCACCACAGTTCAAGAAGGACACTGACAAACTGGAACGTGTCCAGAGGAGGGCAACCAAAATGGTCAAAGGCCTGTAAACGATGCCTTATGAGGAACGGCTAAGGGAGCTGGGCATGTTTAGCCTGGAGAAAAGGAGGTTAAGGGGTGATATGATAGCCATGTTCAAATATATAAAAGGATGTCACATAGAGGAGGGAGAAAGGTTGTTTTCTGCTGCTCCAGAGAAGCGGACACGGAGCAATGGATCGAAACTACAAGGAAGAAGATTCCACCTAAACATTAGGAAGAACTTCCTGACAGTAAGAGCTGTTCGACAGTGGAATTTGCTGCCAAGGAGTGTGGTGGAGTCTCCTACTTTGGAGGTCTTTAAGCAGAGGCTTGACAACCATATGTCAGTAGTGCTCTGATGGTGTTTCCTGCTTGGCAGGGGGTTGGACTCGATGGCCCTTGTGGTCTATTCCAACTCTATGATTCTATGATTCCTTGCCCTTTCTCTGCACTTTTTCTGCTGCCACTCTGTCCCTTGTCTCACCTTCCTTCCAAATCCTTTATCCCCCCCCCCATTTTATTAATTTTCACAAAATTATAAACAAACAAATATACAAACATAAAGCAAAACCTTATTAAATTTACACCTTATTAACATTGTTAAGTGACTTCCTTGCTTCCCCTTGGTTGAATTTCCATGCATATCCTTTGAACAGCTTTCCAAATCATAATTCTTATAAACTTAACTTAGTCTATTAACATCCTTATATCTTTTCAATTCAAAGTTAAACATGTTAAACATCACTTAACTTATATAAATTCCTAAGCCAATCTGTTACCTGCAAGCTATTTCCAGTTAGTTTTACTTAACAAATTTAGCTAAATAATCATTAAATTTTGTCCATTCTTCCTGAAACTCCTCTTCCTTCCGGTCGCGGACTCTTCCGGTCAGGTCGGCTAGCTCTGAAAAATCCATCATCTTCATCTGCCATTCTTCCACCATTGGTAATTCTTGGGTTTTCCACTTTTTAGCTAGTAAAATTCGAGCAGCAACTTTCCAAATCCTTTATCAATAGCGGCTTGCATGCTGCCTCTTCCCCTCTGCTGGCATTTTCTTCCACCTTCTCACCCATTTCAATCCTTTCTTTCTCTCATGTTCTTCTTTCTTTCACCAGGTCTATTTACCTCTTGCAGCCTCTGGGAGACGGGTAGGCAAACTAAGGCCCAGGGGCCGGATCCGGCCCAATCGCCTTCTCAATCCGGCCCGTGGACAGTCCGGGAATCAGTGTGTTTTTACATGAGTAGAATGTGTGCTTTTATTTAAAATGCATCACTGGGTTATTTGTGGGGCTTGCCTGGTGTTTTTGCATGAGCAGAATGTGTGCTTTTATTTAAAATGCATCTCTGGGTTATTTGTGGGGCATAGGAATTTGTTACTACTATTTTTTCCAAAATATAGTCTGCCCCCCTGCTGAAAACATTTGCTGACCCCCGGCCAGGACTTGCAAACAGAGGGGGGGGTGGATTGTGAGGGATTGGCGGAGGAAACCAAAGAAAGTGAGCTTGTGTCTTTTGGATTTAAGGAAATAATGGATTGCAGGCATTAATTAACTAATTTTAACTAATAAAAATTCAAAACAAACTTTCAAAGGGAAAGAATGCCTAAGCACTTTAAGAAAGATTTAGCAAAGTTAATTCTTTAGCAAAGAATTAACAAATTCTTTGTTGTGCGACTATATATATATATCGCAATTCACACCATTCTAAAAATGGAAGTCCAAAACACTTATTGGGCCAGAAAGAGCCCAGATGTGCTAACCACATGGGCAGTGCTTGCCTACTTCCTCCTAGCCAAGGGGAAGTTGTGGAGTACCAAAGATCTTCAAATCAAATTGAAGAGAGATCTGAGAATTAAAATGGAGAAGTCACCATTCACCCAATTAACAATTGTTCGAGCGCCTTTTTAGTGACATATATAAATGCCTATATTTCAGGCATTTGATGATTCCACCCCCCCCCCCGAGCTTTGGATATAGAATAAGGCTCCAAAAGGCACCATTGTGAAGCTATGAAGCTGCCCTTTGTCCCCGAATTCCAGAGGGCATGCAATACCATTCCTCAGGAGGCAGGAAAGGCCTGCCAACTTTAGGTTGCTCCAGAAGGGGACAGGCAGCCTCTCATCATGACTCCAGACATCTCAAAGGAGATTTAGGTCTGAGACAGAGCTCTGGTGATATGCACCTTCTGGAGTTACAATGAAAACAACAACAGGAAAATAGTAATTGGGTGTAATCCTTGACGCCTCCCTTTTCATGGAGGCACAGGTTACAGCAACAGCCAAGGCAATATTTTTCCACCTTCGCTGCATCAAGCAGTTGGTCCCTTACCTTTCCTGCCCTGCCCTGGCCACAGTGATCCATGCGATGGTCACCTCCAGGCTTGACTACTGTAATTCGCTCTACGCGGGGCTGCCCTTGAAACTGTCCCAGAAACTCCAGTGGGTGCAGAATGCTGCAGTGAGGCTCCTCACAGGGTCCCTGCCACGGGAGCATATTCATACCCAGTGCTTTACCAGTTGCACTGGCTCCTGGTGGAGTATCGGGCTGGTTTTGACCTTTAAAGCCCTATATGGCCTAGGACCCTCGTACTTACGGGACTGCCTCTCTTTGTATGCCCCGTAGAGGACCTTAAGGTCCATGAATAATCATAGTTTAGAGGTCCCGGACCCCAAGGAAGTCAGATTATCCTCCGCCAGGGCCTTCTCAGTGATGGCTCCGACCTGGTGGAATGCTCTGTCCCATGAGAATAGGGCCCTGCAGGATTTAACTTTCTTTCGCCAGGCCTGTAAGACAGAACTATTCCAAATGGCTTTCAATTTGAACTTAGCCTGATCTTTTATTCCCCTTCCTTCCCTCCCCCTCCCCTTTTTATGAAGATTACCCGCTCTGGGATCCCACAGCTAATTCTCCCCTGATCTCCTTGCTCGCCCAAATAGGACTAATTTAGCCAGCTAGCCCTGGTGATCATCTAATGTTTATTGGATGGATTTCCCCCTAAATTTCCCCCCTAAATTTTAGAACTTTGAATTTATTGTTATTCACGCTTTTATGGTGGTTTTTTTTTTTTTGTATAACAATTAAGTGTTTTAAATTTGTTGTTAGCTGCCCTGAGCCCGGTTTTCTGAACCAGGAAGGGTGGGGTAAAATAAAATTTTGTTATTATATTATTATTATCTAATTTCCTGCTCCCCTTTTCCCTTTCTTGGGTATCTGAAGAAGTGTGCATGCACACGAAAGCACATACCAAGAACGAACTTAGTTGGTCTTTAAGGTGCTACTGGAAGGAATTTTTTATTTTGACTATGGCAGACCAACACGGCTACCTATCTGTAATTGGGTGATTTAGGAAAGGCAAGGAAGACACCATATAAGGAGCACAAAGACCCTTCTTTTGCCATCACAGCACCCTCACTGCAGCCCCATCGAGTGGAGTGCTAGACAGGGGGGAAGTAGATGGGTCTCCTCACGCTTGCTCTGCAATTAGATTATTCACTCTAAGCATATTTGTGGGGGTGGGAAATCAATATCAAACGAAAGAGTGTAGGCCACTTAAATCTCACCAGTTCTTTGACACAAAAAACCTTGGTTTCAGCACCGTTTTTCTGTATGTGGGTTGCAATGTGATGGGGCAAGATTCATCAAATTTCTAGTCAAGATTAAAAAGCGCTGGCTGTGATTCTTGCATCCCCATGTTTCTTTATGTTATGCTTATGGACAGAGATGAGTGAAGATGCCAACTTCTGTTTCTCTCAGTTTATCATTTGTTTATTTTTTATAATATTTTATTAGGTTTTATCAATAGAAAAGTTTAGAAAAATACAAAAACAAAAAAGTAAAAAATTACAAAATACAAAAATACAGACATTAAACACAAAGAAGTTTATCATTTGTCCTCATTTCCTCATTTCCAGTGTGCAAAACAAAACAAAACAAAACAAAACTCCTCATGATGATCCATTAGCATTTTAGTGTGAATTCCTCCTAATATACACATTTTGTATGTAATTTTGCCTGAGACACACATTTCAGCAAAGCAATTTGCCCTAATATTTTTCCCGTTGGCACTGTGGGTTAAACCACAGAGCCTAGGACTTGCTGATCAGGAGGTCGGCGGTTCGAATCCCCGTGACGGAGTGAGCTTCCGTTGCTCGGTCCCTGCTCCTGCCAACCTAGCAGTTCGAAAGCACGTCAAAGTGCAAGTAGATAAATAGGTACCGCTCCGGCGGGAAGGTAAACAGCGTTTCCGTGAGCTGCTCTGGTTCGCCAGAAGCGGCTTAGTCATGCTGGCCACATGACCCAGAAGCTGTGCGCCGTCTCCTTCAGCCAGTAAAGTGAGATGAGCGCCACAACCCCAGAGTCGGTCACGACTGGACCTAATGGTCAGGGGTCCCTTTACCCTTTACCTTATGCTACTTTCACTGGTACAAGTACACTTCACCTTGGAATGTGCAGTTTTGTAAACTTTGGAGAGCTGCAAAATTCAGGGAAGTGTGAATTTCAAAGGATGGGTGTGTTCCAGTTTGCACGTTGTCTCAGAATGGACAAATTAGGAAAGTTCACCTTTAAATGCAAGCCAAATCAAATGTCCCTACTTGAAACTGAACTCAGGACAAAACAAACAAACAAACAAAACCCCCTGCACAAATGAGAAGTGGAAGTGTCACTGAGCTCATGACATGACACGTAACGTCTTTCTCTCTTTTACAGTCCTGGTCCCCCCCCACTTTTCTGATGTCTTTCCACCTGGCTGCAAAGTAAGCAAAGTGCGAACTCAGAAACCGCAAAGAGAAGAGAGGAGGTCAGAAAACCTGCCAGTCTTTTCGTCAATGATGAAGGTGTGAAAACGAAACCGCCATGTGTGACTTACTTGGTCTTCCTGTTGAGCTCCGTCGTGCCAATCAGACTGGGGAAAGGCAGAGCTGATGCTAAAAGGACCTGGGCAGGTGTCGAGATAGTGTGACAAAGATGTTCAGAACAGAAAAGCTCAAACAACTCCACACCACGAGCACCTATTTATTTACCGTATTTTTCGCCCTATAGGATGCACTTTCCCCCCTCCAAAAATGAAGGGGAAATGTGTGTGCGTCCTATGGGGCGAATGCAGGCTTTCGCTGAAGCCTGGAGAGCGAGAGAGGTCAGTGCGCACTGACCCCTCTCACTCTCCAGGCTTCGCGCAGCTCTCCGCAAGTCGTGGGAGCCTGGCACTGGGCTCCCACGGCTTGCGGAGAGCTGCCTGTTCTGGGAGCTGGGGTTGGGGGAAGCTTGGGCTTCCCCCGCCCCAGCCCCATGCCTGGGGGAAAAATAATTCCCCCCCTTTATTCCCCCCCCAAACTAGGTGCGTCCTATGGGCTGGTGCGTCCTATAGGGCGAAAAATACGGTATTTAATAACATTTCTATACTGCGTGATCATTGAAAGAAACGCTCAAAGCGGTTTGTGTAAAGAATAGCGCAATAAAATTATTGGCAAAATAGGTAAAAACAATTGTTTCAAACATTCGAAAAATAGTACCAATAGGAAGCTTAAAAACAGATTAAAACACATGCTAATATTCTATATATCTGAACAGGCTTGCAATACTCTACCTACCTGCTTGCCTAACTTTTTTTAAGGACCGGAATGCAGCAGACCATATGAAGAACGAGGGGAAGGAGAACTGAACCAGAGAGTTATTTCCTCCTATGTCTGCTATGCAAATTGGGAATCTGAGCTCACATTGGGGGGAAGAACCTGCTGAGCAACTGCTCTGTGCCTATTACTTTTGGTTTTGCTGGTTTGAATTATTTTTATTAAATTTAAAGAAAGGCATGCAAAAGGAACAGTCTCATTCAAAGCAAACCAATTAGCTGAACGTAAAGTGGTGTTGAGGATTGTTGCAAATAAATCATCTACGATAACATCATCAGCTGGAAGAATTGAGCAGACAAATAAATAAAATTATGCTTGTTCCACTTTTTAATTACCGTATTTTTTGTTCTATAAGACGCACCAGATCACAAGACGCACCTAGTTTTTGGAGGAGGAAAACAAGAAAAAAATATTCTGAACCCCAGAAGCCAGAACAGCAAGAGGGATCGCTGCGCAGTGAAAGCAGCAATCCCTCTTGCTGTTCTGGCTTCTGGGATAGCTGCGCAGCCTGCATTCACTCCATAAGACGCACACACATTTCCCCTTACTTTTTAGGAGGGAAAAAGTGAGTCTTATAGAGCAAAATATATGGTAATAAGCATCTTCCTTGCAGGTTCCAGGCTACCTTTGGCATTTTTTTCTCCCTGTGGCTCTCATGTGCCTTCAGCTCGACTGAAGATGGTTGAAGCTGCATCAAAGAAAAGGGGGGGTCTGTTCAACCTGGCATGTTTGTGCACCAAGAAAAAATTGTGATGGGCCTTTCTCTGAGAGATGGTGTCTGCAGATGATGCAACCTTGACAGCACACCAAGAAACTCTACAGAGACTCAAGAACCCTTTTGTCCAAGTCTGCAGAGAATTTGGTCTTAACTTCAGCCTGCCATGTGTGAATCCCTTGCATCAGGTTGTGCAGCCATAGCAGCGACCAAAGGAGGAATGACCTCTGGGAGGAACACAGAGAGAAGAAACACCATGGTTCGTCTGCAGAAGCACAACCAGACACCTCCATCTGCCCCAGCTGCAACAAAACATGTCTCTCCCATATCAGTTTCTAAAGCCACAGCGGGTGCTGCAACCTTCTAAGCATTTGACTTCACCCCCAAAGGCCCTCTCCTCCATTAACTCCCGAGACAGACGGATGCCGACAAAATTCAAGGCTATTCGTTTGGAAATCTTTCCAGCACTTGGAAATTGCAACTCTTGCTCCCTTGGTCTTCACTTCAGATTATCTTTGTCCACATCCCAAACTCTCACTGCTGCACCACATCAACCCTCTTCTGGGTTACACTTTGACTTTGTCCCTCTGTTTCTTCACTGGGTAAAGGTAAAGGGACCCCTGACCATTAGGTCCAGTCGTGACCGACTCTGGGGTTGTGGTGCTCATCTCGCTTTATTGGCTGAGGGAGCCGGCGTACAGCTTCCGGGTCATGTGGCCAGCATAACTAAGCTGCTTCTGGTGAACCAGAGCAGCACACGGAAATGCCGTTTACCTTCCCGCCAGAGCGGTACCTATTTATCTACTTGCACTTTGATGTGCTTTCGAGCTGCTAGGTTGGCAGAAGCTGAGACCAAACAACGGGAGCTCACCCCGTCACGGGGATTCAAACCACCGACCTTCTGATCAGCAAGCCCTGGGCTCAGTGGTTTAACCCACAGTGCCACCTGCGTCTTCACTGGGTAGGTATTGTCAATTTTAGATTACAGTGGAACCTTGATTTACAAACTTAATCCATTCCGGAAGTCTGTTCTTAAACCAAAGCATTCTTAAACCAAGGTGTGCTTTCCCATAGCAGTGGGCGACTCAATTTACAAATTGAACACACTCAACAGGAAGCGGAGAATGTTCTTATTCCAAGGCAAAGTTCACAAACCAAACACTTCCTGGTTTGCAGTGTTCTCAATCCAAGTTGTTCATAAACTAAGCTGTTCTTAAACCAAGGTACTACTGTACTTGATGTGTATATCCCTGTCTAAGGAACTGGAGGAAATGTGGATGTATCACAGAGCTAGAGTGTAGACCAAGTTTTGTACACATTCCTTCAGAGTCTGTCTTTCAGGGCCACACACCAACTGAGGGCAGGATGAAGCCTGCAGTGGGTGGGGCCGGAGCAAAAGTGGGAGGGACCACCCCTTCTCTCCTTCTTTTTGCTACCCCTTTTATCTGTCTTTTGTTTCGGCCACTCTGAGAACAGGATCCTGAACTAGGTGGCCATTTTGTCTCACCCAGAAGACACTTCTTACCACCTGCAGACAACAGCTTGACTGGATATTTCAAATTAGACAGTGACCCTCAGTGTTCCTTATCTCCGCAACTCTTGCCAATGTGAACCATTTCGCTCTGCCAAATCTCCAAATCTTGAGCAGCTCCTAGGCTCTTCTTCCTCTGTTTCCAGAGACCCACCCCACACACTTCCCACTTTTGCCGAGGGGAAGCGAGAACCACTTTCACACCATGCTCCTGTGCATGCATGTGTCTGAAGTTCTCAAGATCTTGGAGTGCAGGAATGGCAGTCAGCCCTCTTGGGATCTCCGTGGAGAGGAAATGAGGTCCCCTCAAGAATTTCAGCAAGAGGCCATGCCATGTGGATGCTTCTGTCACTTGCATCAAAGGTAAGTGTGCTGGTCCCGTGGGTTACCCAAGAGGCGAGGTCCAAGTCCGGTCCGTGGTCAAAGGTGCAACGTGGAGGCAGTGCGTAGTAGCTGATGCTGGGTGCAGGGCAGGGAGTCGGGTGAAGTCAGGAACAAGCAAGCAAGCAGGGAGCCAGGGCGGGTCAGGAGCTCAGGCAGAAAAGCAGGACAGGGTTCAGGCAGGAACTAGCAACCAACAATATTGCTCCCGCAACTTGGGACTCGGGCTGGCCGGCTTTTATCTGCCCCGAGGCATAGGGCGGCCCCGATCCTCTGGTGATTCGCCTCTCCTGGCCTGGAGGCGAGCACTCCTCCTGCGGGAACTTAGTTCCCTCCGCCTCTCTGCCCTGAGCCTCTGCAGCTCAGGAGAGGCTGGAGGGTTATTGGACCCAGAAGCAACCTTTTATAGCCATGTTCAAATATATAAAAGGATGTCACATAGAGGAGGGAGAAAAGTTGTTTTCTGCTGCTCCAGAGAAGCGGACACGGAGCAATGGATCCAAACTACAAGAAAGAAGATTCCACCTAAACATTAGGAAGAACTTGCTGACAGTAAGAGCTGTTCGACAGTGGAATTTGCTGCCAAGGAGTGTGGTGGAGTCTCCTACTTTGGAGGTCTTTAAGCAGAGGCTTGACAACCATATGTCAGGAGGGCTCTGATGGTGTTTCCTGCTTGGCAGGGGGTTGGACTCGATGGCCCTTGTGGTCTCTTCCAACTCTATGATTCTATGATTCCTCTGACGGGGCTGAGAGTGGAGCACCTGCAGGCAATGGGTCCTCCATCACCTCAGGAGCCAGAGCAGACTCAGCTGATGCCTGCACCTGAGGATCCAGCACAGGTGAGGACCCTTCAGGCTCATGCCCCAGCCCCGGCTCAGCTGGTTCTGGAGGCGGGGACTCCTGTGCAAGCTGGGATCCCTCAGGGTCAGCATCTGAGTCTGAATCCCAGGCCATCACAGTAAGAGGCACAACATCTTGCCCCCCCACCCCACTTTGCCTCTGGAACCTGCGCCTTTGGCACTTGGAAGATTGGCCAGGTGGGAAGCCAACCCTCAGGCTGAAAGAGGGGTCTCAACTCCTGCTGCAGGTAGCCAGCTTGTGTGAAACAAGTGTATTGGCTAGAATGTTGGACCAAGACCTGGAAAACTAGGGTTCAAATCCTCCCACTCAACCATAGGCGCCGACTCCTAGGGGCCGAGGCAATTTCACCGCCCCAAATATTCAGAGGACAATGTTCGATGTCACACAGGGCTCCCCCGATCCTCTGGAGAAGCTGGCGCCTCTGGACTCAACTCACTGTGGGCCAGTCCCAGTCTCTCGAAGCCTGACTTGCCTTGTCAGGTTGTCAGGAGCCAGTGACAGTGGTGAAATGGGGGTGGGCAGTGCGTAAACAATGTATTCCAGAGCCAGCCCACTTCTCATCCAGACCTGATTACCCTGATGTGCCTCAGGTCAGGGAGCCAGCATGGTGTAGTGGTTAAGAGCGGTAGTCTCGTAATCTGGTGAACCGGGTTCGCGTCTCCGCTCCTCCACATGCAGCTGCTGGGTGACCTTGGGCCAGTCACACTTCTCTGAAGTCTCTCAGCCCCACTCACCTCACAGAGTGTTTGTTGTGGGGGAGGAAGGGAAAGGAGAATATTAGCCGCTTTGAGACTCCTGAAGGGGAGTGAAAGGCGGGATATCAAATCCAAACTCTTCTTCTTCTTCTTCTTAAGAGCGGTGGACTCGTAATCTGGGGAACCGGGTTCGCTTCCCAGCTCCTCCACATTCAGCTGCTGGGTGACCTTGGGCCAGTCACACTTCTTTGAAGTCTCTCAGCCCCACTCACTTCACAGAGTGTTTGTTGTGGGGGAGGAAGGGAAAGGAGAATGTGAGCCGCTTTGAGACTCCTTAAGGGGAGTGAAAGGCGGGATATCAAATCCAAACTCCTCTTCTTCTTCATGAGGACACAAATAGGGAAGGGGAGAACCATGCGTGCATCTCCTTGGAGGAGACGTGGGAAATAGTAATAATAATACTAGCAGCAGCAGCAACAACTTTCATAGAGGAAGTTGCCTTACACCAAGCAGAGGTTGGTCCATCTAGCTTTTGTCAACATTAAATGGCAGTGGCCATCCAGGAATTCAGGAGAGGAACATTCACAGCCCTACCTGGACATACTGAGGGTTGAACCTGGGACCTTCTGCGTGCAAAACAGATGCTCTTTCCCTTTTCCATGATGCACATGTAAGTGTGAATCAGTCATTTAAAATGACTGGCCAGGGTAGGGCAGGGAACAATGGGCAACCTTGGGTGCAGATAAGAGATGGCCAACTTGTGGGCCTCCTGAACAAATTCAGATTGGTTGAGTTACGAAACGGTGGTAAATTAGCTGTACATATTTATTCCTGTTCTCTCTTGGCATGTTTTAATTTTATTTAAAAAATAATTTTAAAAAACATCAGCCAGAAATGTTTCTGATGGCTGTCCACAATGGAATGTTTTCACACCTCTGCTAGTTAATTGCTCCTCCTGGTTTCATCAGTTCTACAGATATGACTTCAAATGCCCGGTTGGCAGAATTCAGGCTGAACATTCATTTATGTGTATTGTCTTGAGTGTACGGACACAAAGTTAAAAGTTAAAGTTTCTTGACGATCTGAGCCTGGAAAAGAAACTGTTGCGTTTCTTAAAATCAAGAGTTTCACTTCTCTTCAGTCTGGCCTGGGTTATTCCAGTACAACAAAAGAGGTTTAAAGATGCTCTCAAGGCAAATCTAAAAAGAAATGCACAGAAAATTGGGAAACACTGGCCTGCGAGCGCTCCAATTAGAAAATAGCCTTTACCAAAGGCATCATGGACTTTGAAGAAGCATGAACTCAGGATGAAAGGGAGAAATGAGCTAAGAGGAAAGCAAATTTGGCAAATCCTTACTGTGATCAACTCCTACCTGGAAACCAATGTCCCCACTGTGGAAAGACGTGTGGATCCAGAATTGGCCTCCATAGTCACCTACGGACACACCGTTCATGGAAGACAATCTTACTCGGCTACGAGTGATCGCCGAAGAAGATTCCAAATGTCAATACAGCCAGCCAGTACACTCCCTCTGATCCAGTTACTCCTGTTTGTTTCACAAAAAGGTAACAGATAAACTAGAGTTGACTGCAGGCACATAGCAAGAAAATGTGCAGCTGTTGGGGAGCCTTTCACCAACAGAATCCCAGCTGGCTCAAATCTACTCAGATAGGGAGTGTTTCAATTCGGTTCCAATTTGGGTTGCACTTTGCCTAAGGTTCTGCCTGTTGGGTTCAGGTTCAGTCCAGCGAAGGCTTGGCACTGGATTCAGCCTACCTTCAGGACAATGTTGCCAACCATTTTACCAGTCGCTGCTCCTGCGCTTATAATAATGAACCACAGGCCTTAGCCCTGTGTTAGAAAGGGATTCACGTCATCAATCCTGCCGGGCAAGCTTTTAAAACAGGTGCTGGTGGGAATGCACAGAGACCTTGCTCTGATTATGAAGTTCAGGCTCAAGGCAGAAGCCTTGCTGTGATTCAGAGTGAGATGAAAGGAGAAAGTGACGGGTAGGGAGACCTAAACTTTTAGTGGCCCTTGTGAAGGTTGCACTATTGTAGCTGCGTTGCAACCACATTGCAGTGGAAGACCTTAAAAGGTAAAGGGACCCCTGACCATTAGGTCCAGTCATGGCCAAGGGAGCCGGCGTACAGCTTCCGGGTCATGTGGCCAGCATGACTAAGCTGCTTCTGTCGAAGCAGAGCAGTGCACGGAAACGCCGTTTACCTTCCTGCTGGAGTGGTACCTATTTATCTACTTGCACTTTGACGTGCTTTCGAACTGCTAGGTTGGCAGGAGCTGGGACCGAGCAACGGGAGCTCACCCCGTCACGGGGATTCGAACCGCCGACCTTCTGATCGGCAACCCCTAGGCTCAGTGGTTTAACCCACAGCACCACCCGCGTCTGTGGAAGACCTTAGGTGTTAGCTAAATATGAAAAACAGGGGCAGTTGTGAATGGTTTTTTTTTTTGATTCAGGAGCCAGTCTATGAATACTATAGCAATATGATGGTAACATTTGACTGGATTTGCAGGATCTACTACTTGTATAGCTAGCACATATGAAAACCCATATTGATACTGTGATGTGTGATATTTCAGTGAATCAGGCATAATTGGTGCAGACTGGGGGCTCCTCCAGAATTCCCTTCGTGCCATATTTTCCAAGCAGTTCTCTCTTTTTTTGGTCCCCGTGCTTTCGCTGGGCGAACCCATGTTTTACCGTTGAATCGGAGAAAACAGCAATCAGTCCCGACCCCCCCCCCCGGGTTTGCCATTTGCTCTGATTCAGCAGCAAAACTCAGGTTTTCCCAGGGAAAGAACTGGACACACCCAAAAAAGAAAGAGAGAAATAGAATGCTCAGACAAAGAGATTTAAATAGTGGGTCTGTGCTTGGAAAGTGTGGTGCAAAAGGTGGCCTGGGTGAGTCCTTTCTGATACGAAACACTTCTGCAATAGTCAAAATAAAAAAATTCCTTCCAGTAGCACCTTAAAGACCAACTAAGTTAGTTCTTGGTATGAGCTTTCGTGTGCATGCACACTTCTTCAGAAACACTGCAATATGTAGCGATGCCTATTCACACACACACACGCACGCACGCGCACACACACACTCACACGCACACAGAGTTTTTATTTATTTTCATGGTACAGAAGATACATTTTGAGAAAACAGTTGTTACAACAGTAAACAACTTGCCCTGGCTTTTATCATGTCATGTGTTAAAGTTTCATTAGATCATGCCACATTTCCTCACGAGTGGTGGGTGGATTCCTGCCACGTTCTGAACAATTTATGCGTTTAATAAACATTTGCGATGCCTATTCCGGGTGACTCGGGTGATCTACACTTAGGAGGAAGATTTCATCTTTTCATGCACTTGAGACAACGCTCTCTTTCTTCTACATGCGCTTTAAAAATACAAGATCTCTGTACATGTTTGCATCTGGTGAGGGGAGCAGGCTTGGTAAAAACAGCTGGTGATCCTAAATCAATTCATGATTCATTGTGATGAAATATAGTTTATCAGCTTCTGGCTTCAAGTATGCATGCACGTGCACACACACACACACACACACACACACACACACACACACACAGCTTTCTTTCTCCTTTTTAATGTACATAATGGATTCCACTGAGGGAAAGTAGGTTTCACTCCTACTTTCCACTTGATGCTGAATTTCTTATTGAGAAGGGCCTCTTTCAAAGCCTCATTGGGAGGTTTCTCTCTGCCCTGGATTCTTCGACCCATCCAGTTGTCGCTGAGAGGAGGGGGACACGCACTCTGCACGATGTCAGGAGCCTTGGCAGGCCAGGGGGAGGCGAATCTCCAGCCCCCTTTCATGCTGTGCAATCACACCATACTTTTACCTCAACAGACTTCCTGCCCTCCGCTCAGCAGAGAGAGGATATAAAATAGTCTAGGCCAGATGAAAGGCTCCATCCTCTGAAGAACCTCCTCCCGTGTACTCCGTTGGGCTGCGTGAAGTCTAAACACTTCTAGCTATGGTGAGTTTCTCCATCTCTGGTTATATTTGTGATTATATAATCAAATAAGGCATAGACAGTGCTGAATCTAATCTACTTTGCTCCTAAAAGTGGGTTAATTGTTACCGTATTTTTTGCTCTATAAGACTCACTTTTTCCCTCCTAAAAAGTAAGGGGAAATGTCTTTGCGTCTTATGGAGCGAATGCAGGCTGTGCAGCTATCCCAGAAGCCAGAACAGCAAGAGGGATTGCTGCTTTCACTGCGCAGCGATCCCTCTTGCTGTTCTGGCTTCTGAGATTCAGAATATTTTTTTTCTTGTTTTCCTCCTCCAAAAACTAGGTGCGTCTTATGGTCTGGTGCGTCTTATAGAACGAAAAATACGGTATGTGTGTGTGTTTTTTGTGTGTCATTTTCCCCATCCACAGAAAAGTTGCCTAAAGTGGGTTACTAATATGAAAGAAAACCTACCAATAACACTTAGCTGATGGTATTGTGGTCTGGGTGTTGATGGGGCTCCGCAGGTTTGTAGACTGCACATCCCATAAAGCGGTGGGCAGGGAACGCAAAATTTTACAGAGCATGGGTGGGTGGGGAGGCTGATGCCTTGAAAAAACAAGTGCGGGGACAGAATGATAGAATGGCTGAGTTGCAAGGGGCCGCAAGAGTCATTTAGTCCAACCCCCACCTTGCAATGCAGGAATATTTTGCCCAGCATGGGGCACAAACCCACAGCCCTGGGATTAAAAGTCTCGTGATCTACCCACTGAGCTACCCCATGTGAAATAATTTAGGAACACACAGTTTGCCAGAGGGCATTGAAGGTAGGAACTGTTCTCACTAGACTGCTAGCTTTGTTTGAATGGAGCTGAATATCAGGCTACATTCAGATCAGAAATGGGGAATCTGTAGCCCTCCACATGTTAAAATAAAAAAATTCCTTCCAGTAGCACCTTAAAGACCAACTAAGTTAGTTCTTGGTATGAGCTTTCGTGTGCATGCACACTTCTTCAGATACACTGAAACAGAAGTTGCCAGACCCTTCTATATAGAGAGAAGGTGGGGAGGGGTATTACTCAGAAGGGTGGTGGGAATGGGAGATAGGCAGATAGCTGAGATGAGCCTGTTGACGACTCTTAACGACTGCAATAGGTCTTACAGGAAAAGGCAAGGGGTGAGAAGGTGAAAAATGGCTTAGTCATGTATAATGAGATAAGAATCCAATGTCTTTGTTCAGACCAGGTCTCTCCGTGGTTTTAAGTTTGGTAATGAGTTGCAATTCAGCAGCTTCTCTTTCCAGTCTATTTCTGAAATTCCTTTGTAGTAAAACAGCTACTTTGAGATCTTGTATAGACTGTCCTGGGAGATTGAAGAGTTCACATTACCTCCACACATTACCACACATTACCTCCACATGTTGTTAGACTGCAACTCCCAGCACTGACCACGCTGCCTGGGCTGACGGACGTTGGGAATTCAGCATTGCCTAGAGGACCACAGGTGCCATATCCCAGATATTAGATTCAAACTTCCACCATCACCGTTCTAATAAGCCCCTCTGAGACATTTAAAGAATCAAGAGTTGTGCCGCGAGAAGCAACATTGCCAAAAGCACGGACAGCCACCCATCCAGATTTGCCTTCTGAGATTATTTTGCAGCCTGATCCTTGTTGTTGCTGTTGTTGTTGTTTAGTCGTTTAGTCGTGTCTGCCTCTTCGTGACCCCCTGGACCAGAGCACGCCAGTCACTCCTGTCCTCCACTGCCTCCCGCAGTTTGGTCAAACTCATGCTGGTAGCTTGGAGAACACTGTCCAACCATCTCGTCCTCTGTCGTCCCCTTCGCCTTGTGCCCTCCATCTTTCCCAACATCAGGGTCTTTCCCAGGGAGTCTTCTCTTCTCATGAAGTGGCCAAAGTATTGGAGCCTCAGCTTCAGGATCTGTCCTTCCACTGAGCACTCAGGGCTGATTTCCTTAAGAATGGAGAGGTTTGAGCTATAAGGCATTCCCTATGTTTCCCTCCCTGATCGCACTGCCCTAGAGGCATGTGCAGAGTTCTTTTAAGAAAAACCTGTGATTGTTCCTATCAGCCTGATCCTATGTGCATACAATTGGGGAGCAGGGAGTCCTATTGAGCTCAAGGAAGCTCACGCCCTCGTGTTCGAAGGATTCCAGTCTCAGATTTGTTTCCTCTAAAGCTACAGAGGAGCAAAACGGTGAACCTCCTCTAAACCTATTTCAGGTGACACTATACATGTCTCTAATCTTCAAGAAGATAACTCTCATGAGCAACAAACCAACGCTACTGATGAAATGGATAAGCCACATGGGGATATTTATGACACTTATATTGAAATAAATGGGGTGGGTGCTTGCAACTGTAGAAGAGAGATTCATTCATAACTATTTTAGAGACTGCTGCTGCTGCAGTTGACTTTCATTCGCAACTCATGACCTGTAATAGCTTTTCTTGTTAGTCGCTGGATTTTGACTGTGCTTGCCATGATTGTAGTAATGGTTTTGCTATTTTTCTTAAATCTTGTTTCAGTGTATTACCTGCCCTTCACCCTAAGGTCCCAGGGTGGCTCACGACATTTTAAAATACACTGAAAACAGTTTAAGTTTTGGAGAGAGACTGCAGGTCAGAAAAGACGACGCTGTGCTAAGTGGGTCAAGATGCTGACAGAAAATAAGGCACCCCGTATGCTTCCCTCCCTGATCCCACTGCCCTAGAGGCATGTGCAGAGTTCTTCTTTTAAGAAAAATCCGTGATTGTTCCTTTCAGCTGTTTGGAGAGAGGCAAAGGAGCTTGATTGCCTCCTTCCTACTTGTGCAGGATACAAACCAGGTCAGGCTATTTATCTGTCCACCTGTGGCCTATGCGGCGTGCATTTATGGGATGTCACACCTCAAGGGTCTTCAGCTATGTGCACAACCATACATTTAAAGCCCATGCACGCACCCCAAGAAATCCCGGGAACTGTAGTTTGTTAAGGGTGCAGGGGAATGCAGTTCTGTGCAGGCAAAGTACAGTTCCTGGGTTTCTTGCGGGGGGGGGGAGTGCTATAAATGTAAAGTGTGTGGCTTTGCTGTTTTTGGCAGAACAGGCTTATCAGGGCTGGAAACTGTGACTGATGGGGCTCTCTGGGGTGACTCACCTGCTGCCTGATTCCTTTCAGAGTTCAAGGTGCCAGGAATCGAACACAGGACCTTTGCTTTCGTGGTTGCTCATGTGTTGTTGCCCCTGAACTCCCAGGCTCGTCCACATTTATCTTTGTACAGAGCAGCTGGCTGGAGCAACGGCTGCATTTTGAAGTGCACAGCTCTGGCAAGAGTGTGGGGCTCACAGCTGAATGGGAGCCAAAGTTTCCCCCTCCCCCAGCGCACTTTCACAGCAGATCTCTTTGATCTCTTCTCATTCCATGATCATTGCATCTTGGCCGACAGTGACAAAAGTAGTTTTCTTCTTATTTTAATCTTTTTAACCGGGCCTGTTTGAAGCTGTAGAGCCCACAAGACAGCTGCCTACGGTGATCAGATTTCATCCTCCTGGTCGACTTGAAACGAGTCGGCCGGAATCAGGAGCGGCATTGGACTTTAATTCAGGAGGAGGGTGGAATTTGACCCAGTTCGCACTTAAATGCAACCTCACTCAATTCGCTCTCCAAAACAACACAAGAACAGAAAGGCAGCCGTCCTTCGAAACCCACACATCCAAATTTTGCACATCCGAACGTCTACAATTTAATGTTGTATTTTAATCTTGCTTTTAAGTTGTATTCATTCAACTTGTTTTAATTATTGCTTGTTAGCTGCCCTGAGCCCAGCCTTGGCTGGGGAGGGTGGGGTATAAATAAAAATTATTATTATTATTATTATTATTATTATTATTATTATTATTATTACAAAAATGCATATGCTAGCATAAAGTATGCATTGCATTGGACGTATTAGGGAAATCAGACATTAAAGTATATAGCATTGCTTTGGAAAAAAATGTGTGAAATGAGAAACTGAGGAGGAACAAAAAACTGCCATACTTGTCCCTCCCTGAGCATAATGACAATTGATTCGGGGGGGAAAGCTCAGTTAATTTAAAAGGGAAGATTTACACTGGAGTAAAGGATGCAAGACGTGTGTGTGGCTCTTTCTTTTTCTTTTCTTTTTTCTTTTCGCTGTTACCTGCATTGAACTTGTTTAGAGCAACACTTGACGTGTTTCCTGGAAGTATGTGTGTGCATTTAACCACGTTCTGGAAAGTTACTATTCTTGGGTTAACCCAAAGTTGGTTCTCTTGCAGGAATGCAGCCTACATGTGTGTTTGGTGTGTATGAGAGAGAGCAGAAGTATTATTTCTCATGGCTATCACACTCCCCCCCCCCCACACTCCTAAACTGCCATCTCTGGCGTGCAGTCCTGCAGGCCAGGATCGTTTACTAGAACTAATTATGTACAGTGGTGGATTCAGGAGCATCGCAAACGATGTGCAGCAACCATTGTCCTGTGCTTGTGGTGGAGAAGCTGCTTCAAAGGGTGTGATGTGTCAGGGCGGAAGTTGAGGGGGTGAGGAAGGGAGAGGGACCAGTGAGAAGGTAGCGAGGGAGACATGGAGCTGGGCAGTGGCAAAAGAGAGGAGAGAGAGAGAGAGAGAGAGAGAGAGAGAGAGAGAGAGGAGGTGTGGAGAGGAAATGGCTGCTGACAATGTAGGGGGAGAGATAAGGTTGCAGATAAGGCTGCAAGAAATAGAGATGGGTGGGGAGGTGATGCGAGAAAGAGGAGGGGGGCGAGAAATTGAGAAAGGAAGGGGGGCAAAGCTGTTCTTTTGTGTCCTGCTCATGATGTTCCTAAGAGCCCTTTACCTGACCACTGTGGGAATCAACATTCTAGGCCCGATAAGAGCTGATTCAGCAGGGTTCTTGCTGCACCCTTAGGTCAAGCAGGTTATCTGGAAGTATGAATTTAGGTAATAATAATAATAATAATCTAGGGACGCGGGTGGCGCTAGAACTTGCCAATCAGAAGGTCAGCGGTTCGAATCCCCGCAACGGGGTGAGCTCCCATTGCTCAGTCCCTGCTTCTGCCAACCTAGCAGTTCGAAAGCACATCAAAGTGCAAGTAGATAAATAGGTACCGCTCTGGCGGGAAGGTAAATGGCATTTCCGTGCGCTGCTCTGGTTCGCCAGAAGCGGCTTAGTCATGCTGGCCACATGACCCGGAATCTGTACGCTGGCTCCCTCGGCCAATAAAACGAGATGAGTGCCGCAACCCCAGAGTTGGCCACGACTGGACCTAATGGTCAGGGGTCCCTTTACCTTTACCTTTACCAGAGTATTTCGCACACTGGTTTCTCCCAGCTGTACCTGGAAATGCCAGGGGTTGAACCCAGGGGCTTCTGTGTGTGCAAGGAAAATGCCCTGCTATGACCCCCAGTTTCCCCACATGGTGAAAATGCTGGGGACTCATCCTGCACCAAGGTTCTGTTTGCTTGGAAGGAGATCTGTGATGATTCTGTGATGGATGGGATTGCAGTTATACAGTGGTGCCTCTTGTTACATACGCTTCAGGTTACATACGCTTCAGGTTACAGACTCCGCTAACCCAGAAATAGTACCTTGGGTTAAGAACTTTGCTTCAGGATAAGAACAGAAATCGTGCTCCGGCAGTGCGGCAGCAGCGGGAGGCCCCATTAGCTAAAGTGGTGCTTCAGGTTAAGAACAGTTTCAGGTTAAGAATGGACCTCCAGAACGAATTAAGTACTTAACCTGAGGTACCACTGTACTTGAGTACAAGCTGAGTGATGTCGGACTAATGAACACCTCAAAGTTCACTGCTCCCCTATCAGATTTTTAGGGCAATGCTGCCATTACCCCTGAAAGGGCTTTTGGAGTCTAAAACTCAGCGAATATCTCTGACTAATTCCAAAACTGCCTGTCTTTTGTTCTCTTTTTTACACACACACACACACACACACACACACACACACACACACACTGTGATGACATTATCGTATTTTTTCCGTGTATTAGATGAGGTGTCCCCCCCGGAAAACTAACCTCAAAAATGGGGGGCTCGTCTTATACACGGATAGTGCATTGGGGGAAGGGGGGGGGCTGATGGGAGACGCGAGGCGGAAATTGCCAGCGGTGTTTTTGCGAGTGAGTTATGGATGCGTCCAGGGCTGTTGCGGATTGGCTGCTGTTGCGGCAATAGGGTGGGCGATTTGCGGTTCCTGTTGTGTTGCGTTCAGATGATTGGTGGGCTCGTTGATGCTCACAATCCTCCCCCCCAAAACTCAACAACTCTGGGGCAATCCTCCCCAAAATAGCTCAACAACTCTGGGCAACCTCCCCCCATTTTCTTACATTTGAGTCCCCCAAAATAGGGGGCTTCTTATACATGGGGGCGTCTTATAGACAGAAAAGTACTGTACCTCAAGCAAGGGCAGGGGAGTCAAAAGACAACTCTGTTTTTGCCATACTTTTGCCTCAGTGGGAGAGATGAGCAGTAGGGACCTTCCATCAGGACCAGCTCTATCAAGCACCTCCTCATGCCCCCGAGCTGAGGGGGTCATTATAAAAAACTACTATTTAAGTATTGGCACCTGTTTTCTCGGAGAGAGGCTGTCTAGTTTTGATTGATTGTCTGTAAGCCACTCCAGGAGCCTTTTTTGGGGGGATAAAAATGCTTTAATTAAATAACAAATCAATAATACCACACTTGGGGAGGGGGAGACAAACTGCCAACATGTGCTAACTTTGGAGAGCCAAAGGTACAACGAGAGAAGCACCTTCCTCTGTGCCGTGCTCACCCGTTCCCCGAATGACTCTGTTGACAGGTTTCGAAAGATGTGGTGGTGTCTTGAAAATCTGCAAAACCACCTTCACCAGAGATGGTGGAGGGGCGAGCGAAATGAAGTGCGTACACCACAAGGAACCAACGAGCTAAGCGTCCCCTCTTCAACTCTCAGAACTAAGCTTTAGAGTCGTGGGGCCGGTGAGGCGACGCAGGAGTGGGATGAGGGGCAAATGAGGGGAGGGGTCCCAGTGGAACAGCTGGGGAATCCTAGACTCTAAACTAATGATCTTTCTGAAGCAGTAGTGTGCATGTGCGAGAGGCATTCTGGTCACGCTCGCATTCACACATTTATTCCATGAGAAGAAGTGAGTTGCGGTTTGTTCAGGGTGCTGAGAGTTGTCAAGATACCATACACCATACACATTTAAAGCGCTACAGTACCACACTGAACAGTCATGGCTTCCTGCAAAGGATTCTGGGAGCTGTGATTTTGTTAAAGGGGCTCAGAGTTCTTAGAAGACTCCTATCCCCCTTCCCAGAGCTACAATTCCCAGAGTTCCCTGTGAAGAGGGGTCGATTGCCTACCCACTCTGGGAAATGTAGCTCTGGGAAGGGGGATAGGAGTCTTCTAAGAACTAGACAGCATCTTAAAAAGCAGAGACATCACCTAGCCAACAAAGGTCCGTATAGTTCAAGCCATGGTTTTCCCAGTAGTGATGTATGGAAGTGAGAGCTGGACCATAAAGAAGGTTGATCGCCGAAGAATTGATGCTTTTGAATTATGGTGCTGGAGGAGACTCTTGAGAGTCCCATGGACTGCAAGAAGATCAAACCTATCCATTCTTAGGGAAATCAGCCCTGCGTGCTCACTGGAAGGACAGACCCTGAAGCTGAGGCTCCAAGACTTTGGCCACCTCATGAGAAGAAAAGACTCCCTGGAAAAGACCCTGATGTTGGGAAAGATGGAGGGCCCAAGGAGAAGGGGATGACAGAGGATGAGATGGTTGGACAGTGTTCTTGAAGATACCAGCATGAGTTTGACCAAACTGCGGGAGGCAGTGGAAGACAGGAGTGCCTGGCGTGCTCTGGTCCATGGGGTCATGAAGAGTTGGACACAAATAAACGACTAAACAAGAACTCTGAGCCCCTTTAACAAAACCACAGCTCCCAGAATCCTTTGCAGGAAGCCATGACTATTCAGTGTGGTACTGTAGCGCTTTAAATGTGTTTGGTGTGAAAATGGCCTGGTTGTAATGAAAAGGGCTGTTCGCTAAAGGAGAATAAGAGAACGGGGAATGGAGAAGAGGAGCAGTCAAGTGTTTTCCTGAACTCCACAGTGCACACAAACGGGTTCTGTCAGGCAGGGCGAAGGAGAAATTTGGTGGTGAATCAACACCACAAAACCATTTCCCCTGACCTCCCAAAGGTACCCAAAGCTCTGTGTGACAAATGTGACCTGGATGTGTGATGGGTATGAAAGAGCCAACTGTTACTCAAGTCTCAAATCCCTTTAAAGCAGAGCTTTCCAAATTTTTCATGTTGGCGACGCACTTTTTTAGACGTGCCTCATTTCCCGACACAGTAATTCAGTTTTACTAGCAAACTGAAGGTTAAACCAATCCTTTCCTTCCCTGGGAACAGAGCAGGGGGCATTCGCACGACACACCTACACACTGCGGCCGACAGACACACTAACATGTCACGACACACAGTTTGGAAAGCTCTGCTTTATAGAGACAGTTGCAAAATCGTCATCACCGTTGGCTCCTCTCAGTTTCCCACAACCTACAACTGGTGCATGAAACTGCCAGTGACCTGAGGTGACCATTGATTGTACATTCTACCCATCTCAGCTTGGATTAGTGTAATAAGAGTTAGACCAATATCATGGTATATTGTTGTATTTCAGGTTTGATCTGCGAAATTGCTCTTTCTATCCCCTTCCTGCTCTTATTACATATACAGTGGTACCTCGGGTTAAGTACTTAATTTGTTCTGGAGGTCCGTTCTTAACCTGAAACTGTTCTTAACCTGAAGCACCACTTTAGCTAATGGGGCCTCCAGCTGCTGCCGCGCCGCCGGAGCCCGATTTCTGTTCTTATCCTGAAGCAAAGTTCTTAACCTGAAACACTATTTCTAGGTTAGCGGAGTGTGTAACCTGAAGCGTATGTAACCTGAAGCGTATGTAACCCGAGGTACCACTGTACTTTTGTTGAGCAAACTGCAGAATTGGATCTCTGTAGGAGGCCCATTAATGAAGCTCGCCAGCTCCTGACTCCCCTCAGTTTTAGCCAAATCATATTCCCCTCAACAGCTTCTAAAAAGTAGCATACGGTAAAGGTACCCCTGCCCATACGGGCCAGTCGTGTCCGACTCTAGGGTTGTGCGCTCATCTCACTCTATAGGCTGGGAGCCGGCGCTGTCCGAAGACACTTCCAGGTCACGTGGCCAGCGTGACGAAGCTGCATCTGGCGAGCCAGCACCAGTGCCGCACACGGAAACGCCGTTTACCTTCCCACTATAAAGCGGTCCCTATTTATCTACTTGCACCCGGGGGTGCTTTCGAACTGCTAGGTGGGCAGGAGCTGGGACCGAACGATGGGAGCTCACCCCGCCGCGGGGATTCGAACCGCCGACCATACGATCGGCAAGTCCTAGGCACTGAGGTTTTACCCACAGCGCCACCCACGTCCGAACAGCTGCTAAAGTGCACAGTAATTAGAGCACCAGGGACAGCTTTGGTTTTTTTTTTTTGTTTTTTTTTAATCCGGAAAATGGTGTAGGTGGAAAGGAGTTAAGCCCTCCCTCCACACACTGCTTCTTCAAGGAAACTGACAGGGCTTACCCCCTCCCTGCAGCCGCATTTCAGGGTTTTTTTTATATACAGTGGTACCTCAGGTTAAGTACTTAATTCGTTCCGGAGGTCTGTTCTTAACCTGAAACCGTTCTTAACCTGAAGCACCACTTTCGCTAATGTGACCTCCCGCACCGCCACACTGCCAGAGCACGATTTCTGTTCTCACCCTGAAGCAAAGTTCTTAACCTGAGGTATTATCTCTGGGTTAGCGGAGTCTGTAACCTGACGCGTATGTCACCTGAAGCGTAGGTAATCCAAGGTACCACTGTATATAAAAGATTTGAGATATCTGATCACAAATCTCCCATGATAGGCATTGTAAGAAAGAGGGCTTCCAATGGCTACGACTCTGCCTGCCTGCACACTGCCTCACCAGAGTTGTACATGCCCTGGCTATCTCCCGCTTGGAGAACTTGACTCAGAAACTACAACTAATCCAGAATGCGGCAGCTAGACTGGTGACTGGGAGTGGCAACAGAGACCATGTAACACCGGTTCAGACAGATCTACATTGGCTCCCAGTACGTTTCCAGGCACGATTCAAAGTGTTGGTGCTGACCTTGAAAGCCCTAAACGGCTTCAAAGGCCCAGTATACCTGAAGGAGCATCTCCACCCCCATCATTGAGCCCAGACACTGAGATCCAGCTCTGAGGGCCTTCTGGTGGTTCCCTCACTGGGAGAAGCCAAGTTACAGGGAAGCAGGCAGAGGGCCTTCTCGGCAGTGGCGCCCACTTTGTGGAACGCCCTTCCGTTAGATGTCAAGGAAATAAACAACTAACTGGGTTTTGGATGACATCTGAAGGCAGCCCTGTAATGGGAATTTTTTTTTAATGTTTAATTATATATTTGTACAGTGGTACCTCGGGTTACATATGCTTCAGGTTACATACGCTTCAGGTTACAGACTTCGCTAATCAGAAATATTACCTCGGGTTAAGAACTTTGCTTCAGGATAAGAACAGAAATCGTGCTCCGGTGGCGTGGCAGCAGCAGGAGGCCCCATTAGCTAAAGCGGTGCTTCAGGTTAAGAACGGACCTCCGGAACGAATTAAGTACTTAACCCGAGGTACCATTGTATATGCTGCAAGCTGCCCAGAAATGGTGTGGCAACCCAGTCAGATGGCTGTGGTACAATTATTATTATTATTATTATTATTATTATTATTATTATTATTGAAATATACTCGGAGTCAAGAGTGGATTTCATGCTCTTTATTCAGCTCATAGTGGTGAGGAGGAATCATAACAATTATTATTATTCGTTTTTAGTCTTATGTCTGGAATCCAGGTGAGGAAGCTGACATTGCCTCTTTCATGGACAACAGCACATACCTCAACTACTATGACAGCAACAATGACACCTTGCTCTGTGGCTCCGACACCATCCAGGCCTTCAGGCGCTATTTCCTGCCTCCCTTCTACATCCTGATTTTCCTCCTGGGCCTTTGTGGAAACATAATGGTGATTGCTGTCTTGCTGCGTGCCAAAGAATCCCTACCTGGGACGGATGTGTTCATCTTACACTTGGCTGTCGCAGACGTCCTCCTTGTTTTGACCCTTCCATTCTGGGCCGTCCAGGCCGTGCACAGCTGGGTCTTTGGGGACGTAATGTGCAAGATGGTTGGCAGCGTTTTCAAGATCAACTTCTACGCTAGCATCTTCTTCCTGGTCTGCATCAGCTTCGACAGGTACCTCTCCATTGTTTACGTCATTCGCATGTACAACAGGGGCAGATCCTCTCTCATCTTCCTCAGCTCGTTGGCCGTTTGGGTCCTCTGCATTCTCCTCACGCTTCCGGATTTCATCTACCTGACCTCCGAACCCGATTCCCGCCAAAACACCACCTCGTGCACCCTCAATTTCCCCCCGGGCTCGAGCTCAGCCAAGTTCTTCATCCGCATCTTCAGCCAACTTCTTGCCTTCTTCCTCCCACTGGTAGCGATGACCTGTTGCTACATCAGGATCATCTTCAGCCTCATGAACTCCAAAGGCTCCAAGAAGAACAAGGCCTTCAGAGTCATCCTGGCTGTGGTGGTGGTCTTCTTCCTCTGCTGGACTCCCTATCACTTGGTGGAGTTTATCGAGAACCTGATTGACTTCAACGCCCTGCAGAAGGATTGCGAGTGGGAGGCCAAACTGGACATGGCCGAGACGGTCACTACCAGCTTGGGGTTCTTCCACTGCTGTCTCAACCCACTGCTCTATGCTTTCGTGGGCGTCAAGTTTCAGAACAGGTTCCTCAGCCTTCTCGAATCCTTTGGCTGCGTCAGCCATGCGTTCCTGCAGAAATATGCCAGGAGCTCCAGCCACAGGAGAGATTCAACTTGGTCTGAAAGCACAGAGGCCTCCTACTCGGGGCTCTAGGAAGCCTAGAGTTTCCCTGTTCATCCAGAGTTTCCCTGTTGTTGAGCCAGCCAGCCAACAGCTTTTAAGAGAGTCGAAAGTGGCATCCCTTCTCGATGCACACATGCATTTACATTTGCCCCACTCTCAACACCAACCAACCTGGGTTTACAGATTTCTGAAATAACACCCACACACGCCCTTCACAACCTATTTGCCAGGGGTGACAGTCAGATGAATGTTCACACTGTGAGCAGCGGTTGTTTCTTTCGTACCGCTTTTTAAAAATGGCGAAAAAGTTATCACTAGGCTAGCGCTGAATGGAGCCTCCTGAGGTCTGGGCCTCAACGTAATTCAAAAGTAGACTTCCAAGATTCCGAAGAACTACCCTTCAGAATATGGGTTTGGGGATTTTCATTCTTGAAACGTCCGTTTCCATCCACAAGGATTTTCTAGGGGGGGGGGTTTGCTTTCTGGTGAACATAGCTATATCACACTTCACTTACACAAGTCACACCCCTTTGGTGTTTACGTTCAGGTTTTGTTTTTTTCTTCACTTCCTCACCACAAAGTCTCAGACGAAGAGTTGTGACTTCAGAGTTTCTGAGACTCGCACCCAAGACATTTTGAATGTAAATATTTTTGGAACTTTGGAACTTCCGCCCAGTGAACAACATGGAACCAGAGAGCTCTCTTGAGCTCACGCCCGGCTTCTGGGATTCCCATAGATGTCTAGTTGGCCACAGTGAGAGTGGGATGTTTGTCTAGCTAGGTCAGGGGTATGGAATCCTTTTCCACCAAGGGCCATGTTCCCTTCTGGGGGCCACATCCCAGTGGTGGGTGGGGCCAGAGGCAAAAGCAGGTAAAGGAACAAGTGTGCATTTTTTTACTTTTGTATTGGGGAGGGGCAGAGAGGGAATACAGCAAAGGTGAGGTTTCTGATATGCACACACATTTCTCCATCCATGCAGGTAAAGGCAGGGGCACAGGCCAGGGGCGCATTCCTTCCAGAGAGGGGAGCCAAGTGGGTGGGGGCAGGGGGCCACCACCCCAAATTTCCCCATGACACACCCGCATGCCCTGCTGTGTGTGCGAGTGACGCCAGGACGCCCCATGACATCCACACATGCTGGGTGGCAAGCTGACATCACGTGGCCTAGGGCCACTCAGTCACGGGGGCAAGGCAGCTCGCATGCTTCCATGCAAGACCCTCCAAGTGTCCCTGTTTTCCAGGGACGGTCCCAAATTCACAGAAGCCGTCTCAGCTTCTGATTTGATCCCGGAGTGTCCCACTTTTCCTTAGGACGTCTCTATTTTCATCGGAGAAATGTTGGAAGGCATGGCGTTTTGCGACCCCCCAGCCAAGGAGATAAGTAACTATACAACCTTTAGAAGAACTATACAACCTTTAGAAGAACTATACAACCTTTAGAAGACGTCTGAAGGCAGCCCTGTATAGGGAAGTTTTTAAACGTTTAATGCTTTATTATGCTCTTTTATATGTTGGAGGCTGCCCAGAGTGGCTGGGGCAACCCAGTCAGATGGGCAAGGTATAACTAATAAAACTATTATGGAATAAGTCGTCCCTATTTTCATCGGAGAAATGTTGGGAGGATGCTCTGAGATAGATGTTTGGCCTGATCCAGCCTGGTTATATTTCCATGGGATGTCCAAGGGAGCCTGTTGAACCGGATGCTGGAGCCAAAAGAGTGGGGAAGACTGGTGCCTTCATACCCTGGTCATCAGCTTCCAGCTGTCCCCTGTCAGAAGCATGATGCTAGGCTAGACGAGCGCTTGGTCTGACACAGCAGGAATCTTCTAAGGTTTTTCGGTCGGTTCCATGAGCGCCTGAGCATCTGCCACAGCTGTGCTCACAAAGAAAATATGTCATGGGTGAGTGCCTGTACCTGCAGTTCCCAGAATTCTTTGGGGGAAGCCACAACTCTTCAAAGTGGTATCATAGCACTTTAAATGTGTGAATGTGGTCCTAGCAGATAACAAATTAAAAGGGAGTCCATCCAAATGAAAGTCCACGCGCCACCTTGTGGACAATGTCAGAAACTACAGACACCCAAGTACCAGAAAAGGGTTGATCACACAACATGTATAAATAAATACCTGTACAGTATGCACTCTTTAGATGTTCAAATAAACGTGTTTAAATCGGGGTGTGTGAACCCTGCCTCCGGAAAGCTCCATGCTTGTTTATTCTAAGTGTCATAGACTGCAATACTCACCCCACTTCCCTGGGAGTCAGCCCCACCAAATTCAATAGGACTTATTTCCACGTAGACACCGTGAAAATTGTGCAGTAAAACATCAACTAAGATTTACACTCAGGCGGAATATGCGGGTGGGGAACAGGATCTCACCCACCAGCCCAGTGTGTCCGGAGGCAAAAGCAGGCAGAACAGGGAAGGGAAGTTTTTGCCTTTTCACAGCAGGCTAGTTTTGACACCTGTCACTCAAACATCTCCTCTCTATACCCAGCAAGCAAAAGGCGCAATCACATTTCAAAGACGCATTTGTTGTTTGTTTGTTGCATTTATACACCAACATCCCCCCCCCCAGGAGCTCAGAGTGGCACAAATGGGTCTCCCACTCCTCATTTAATTCCCCACAACAACACTGTGAAGAAGGTTAGGCTGAGAGGCCGTGAGCGGCCCAAGGTCACCTGCTGAGCTTCGTGGCCAAGTGGAGATTTGAACTCTGGTCTCCCAGGTCCTGGTTCTATACTCCAACCACTGTACCATTCCAGGCAGGCAAAAGAAATTAGGGTGCAAAGCAGGCCTGAGGGGAGGGCGTGTGGGTAAGGAGGGGGCCTGGCTGTGGAAGCATTCCCAAGGGCCTGATAGACCCTGTTTAACCATGAAATATTGCATTGCAGGGGGTTGGACTAGATGACCCTCGGGGTCCCTTCCAACTCTAAGATTCTATGAAAATATTTTCTGCTGTTCTAGGCTGCATAGCGTCCAAATCAAGAGAAGTCAGAGTACCAGTGGCGTAGCGTGGGTTGTCAGCACCCGGGGCAAGGCAAGTAATTTGCGCCCACTAGCCCGTGGATTTGTGCCCCCTAACCCGTGGATTTGCGCCCCCTAACCCTAACCCCCAGATGTTGCGCCTGGTGCTGCCGCCCCCCCTGCACCCCCCACGCTACGCCACTGCAGAGTACCACTCTATTCTGCCTTGGTCAAACCAGACCTGGAGTACTGTGTTCAGTTCTGGGCACCACAATTTAAGAAGGATATTGACACAGAGGTCTCTTCCCCTTAGGGCCTAGTGGCTCATTGCGCCAGGGCGCCGGCCTCTCAGGGGCGCCCCAGCGAGGTGGGGGAGCTGTGCGGCTTTGCCGGCGGCCTCCTCTTTCCCTGCATGCCGCCAGATGGTTGCCGGGGTGCAACGAGCCACTAAGGCCTATGGCTCTTCCGCCGCAGCCGCCACCTCCTCTCCCTCGGCCGCGGGAATCCCCTCAGTCGCTGCCCGCCGAGCCGCTGTTGTCTGAGGGAGTGGCGGGAGCGGTGGTGGCGGGAGCGGCTCCTGAGGGGCCTCCTCTGCGTCACTGGTGCCCGCCGCCCCACCACCACCACTCCCCGGGGCACAGGCGGCAACATGGCAACTGCCTTCTGCTCCTCAGGCCGCTGGGCAGCGGCGATAATGCCGGTAGCGGGCTGTCATTGGCAGGCAGCAGAGGAGGAGCCCCGGAGATTTGCAAGCGAACGCAGGGTTCCGGTGGTCTGGCCAGCCACGCCGCAGCCGCCACATCGGCGATGTCTTCTGTGGGTGGTGATTCCCTGGGCTGTGAGGTGGTTGGGCCTCGAATTCTAAATTCTGGGAAAGGGAGGGATCTTTGCACCACAGCGCCGGATGTTCTTAAGACGGCTCTATATTGACAAGTTGGAATGTGGGCAGAGAAGGACAGCCAAGATGATCGAGGGTCTGGAAATCATGCCTTATGAGGAATGGTTGAAGGAGCTGGATATGTTTAGCCTGGATAGGAGGAGACGGAGAGGAGATATGATAGCATCTTCAAATATCTCAAGGGCTGCCGCATGGAAGATGGAGCAAGCTTGTTTTCTCCTGCTCCGGAGAGTAGGACTTGAAACAATGGCTTCAAGCTACAAGAAAGGAGATTTCGACTAAACACCAGGAAGAACTTTCTGGCAGTAAGAGATGTTTGACAGTGGAACAGCTCTCCCTCAGGAGGTTGTGGACTCTCTGAAATATACTCAGAGTCGCAAAGTGATTTCATGCTCTTTATTCAGCTCATAGTGGTGAGGAGGAATGAATGACAGTCCCCTCACAGTATCTGCTTTATATACATTATTTACACAATGGGCTGCACATGATTGGTTAATTCTGGAATTCTACTGTAAGCCAATCAGGTTGTGGATTCACTTATATCTGGAACATGATTGGGTGGTTCCTGCCAACCAAGCATACTGCTGCATTGTTCTTGGACCAATCAGACTGCTGCATTCTGAATCCTATTGTTCTTGGACCAATCAGACTGCTGCATTCTGAATCCTATTGTTCTAGGACCAATCAGACTGCTGCAGTTTGGATCCTATTCAACTCAGTACATAACACTCTCCTTCCTTGAAGGCTTTCAAGCAGAGGTTGGACGGCCATCTGTCTTGGATCCTTTGGCTGAGACTCCTGCATTTCGACTCTACATTTCTATGATTCTATGGAGACTCAGCAATAATAATAATAATAATTTATTATTTGTACCCCGCCCATCTGGCTGGGCTTCCCCAGCCACTCTGGACTGCTTCCAACAAAGATTAAAAATACATTAAAATGTCACACATTAAAAACTTCCCTGAACAGGGCTGCCTTCAGATGTCTTCTAAATGTCAGGTAGTTGTTTTTCTCTTTGACATCCATTGGGAGGGTGTTCCACAGGGTGGGTGCCACTACCGAGAAGGCCCTCTGCCTGGTTCCCTGTAACTTGGCTTCTCGTAGTGAGGGAACCGCCAGAAGGCCCTCGGCGCTGGACCTCAGTGTCCGGGCAGAACGATGGGGGTGGAGACGCTCCTTCAGGTATACTGGGCCGAGGCCGTTTAGGGCTTTAAAGGTCAACACCAACACTTTGAATTGTGCTCAGAAACGTACTGGGAGTCAATGTAGGTCTTTTAGGACCGGTGGTCTCAGTGGCCACTCCCAGTCACCAGTCTAGCTGCTGCATTCTGGATTAGTTGTAGTTTCCGGGTCACCTTCAAAGGTAGCCCTTTGAATGGAGGGAAACCCTTGCGTTAGGCTGCCTTTAAATGCACGGGGCCAGGAGAACAGGCTCACTGCTTCTTGACTTCCCCATTTGGGACGCTTTTGCAATGGGGGAGGGTTTCTTGGGTTTCACCTTGTTTTCCGTCACTGCAGCAAACGTTGGCGTCTCCTCCGGAATCATGACTTGGGCCACTTCCACATTTGGAGGTTGGGGGGAGGAGATGTGGGGAAGGTGTAGCAGGGCCCGGCTTACCCCATAACTCGAGGGCTCAAAGCAATGGTTTGGTAGAAGAAGCAAACATGTCCGACGACTGGGGAGATTACTCCGATTACATAGAGGTACGTAACTCTCCCTCCGTCTAGCAACTGGGATAGCTCCCTGCTCTGCCAACATTTGGGGTTTTAAAAACTGGCGCTGCTCCTCTGCCTTTAAGCTAGGGTGAGCTGGTGGGGAGTTGAGAAAAAGGGCAAGCACCCTGCGCCTTTCATAGCGATGCATTAGAGGCAGGTATCACCTCTTCTACAACATGTCAATTAAAAGCACAGGAGACCCTGTCCTGTTTGTCACTTGGCCACCTTTAAGAGCAGGCTGAGACACAACGTTAGCGATGTTCACACACACACACACACACACACACACACACACACACACACACACACTCACAGACGCCCGTTTACCTGGAGTTGGCTTGGAATAAGAAAGCTGTTTCCCAAATTGTGAAGGGTTGCCAACTTTTTTTTCAGCCGGGGTTCTTCTGCCTCTCACCGATGAATTATAGGCTGGAACCCATTCGTTCAGCACCTGCTTAAAGTCCTCCCTTATCAGTGGGACTCCAGGCATGGCTATTTTGGGTTGGATCCTGTGCCTTTGTTGCCGGGGGGGGGAGTGCTAACCTTTTCGGGGCTGGCTGACACATCAGCCCAGGGTCAGTCCTGGGTGTGGGGATGAGGGTGTCACACATTAAATGGGGGGGGGGGGCTTGGTGAGAACACGTGGAGTCCTCAAGGCAGCCTACCAGAAGGTTTTCCCACCGACGACCCAAACTCTTTGATAGATTTCCCTCCCCACCCCCTCATTCATTCATTGTAAAATATGGTAAATAAAGTTGAAGTTAAAATTTGGGGTGGAGGGCGTGACAAAAACAAAACAAAACCTCTCTTCTTTACATTCCAACTCGGAATTTTTATAATTCATTCATAGTCGAATCTGGTAAATAAATAAATAAATAAATTCAAAGTTTGAAATTTGGGAGGGTGACCCCCCCCCAACCTTTTTACATTACAAGAACAGGGACTCACTGTCTGTGAAAAAATGAAAATGTTTAATGGACACATTTTGATGGGACTGGGGAGGGCATATAAAGGTTCTAGGTCAGCAAACGTCGCCGTTATTTTAATCAACATTTTGTTTGTGTTGTATGTGTATGACGCAGTGGAGGGCTGGGCGGAGGCAGCCAAAAAGCTTTCTGCATCTTGACCCCATAGTAGGGGACTCTCAGGAGCAGGCAGTTTTATTAAAAGCTGAAATAAAAACGGCGACACATTTTGGGTGGCGGTGGGGAATGTCTTGAGTGACCACGAAAAAAAACTTTCATGGGGGGGGGGATGGCGCCAGATGCAACCCACAGATCAGCTGCTGCTGCTTCTGCATTTGCCTGCAAACCTTTGAAAATTACAAAACCCAGTGGCTTTGTCCCGAATTCAAAAAACGTGCCGTGAATTTGTGTTCCCCTTCCATTTCTTCAGGACGGGCGAGTTGAATCCCCAGAGATTCCCCAGCTCACTGTCTCCCTCTCTCCTTTCTAGTACCCCACGGGCTACCCCGAAATTGACCCCGGGACGGCCCCCTGCACACAAGATGAGGTGGGCTCCTTCTCTCGTTATTTTGGCCCGGCGGTTTTCTCCGTGGCCTTTGTGGTGGGCTTGGTCGGCAACGGCCTGGTGCTGGCCATTTTGGGCCGGCGCCCTTGCCCTTGGCTCTTCGCGGACTGCTACCTCTTCCAGATGGCCGTCGCGGATCTGCTGCTGACCTTCACTCTCCCTTTCCGCGCCGTCCAATTCACCCAGGGCTGGGTGTTCGGCGAAGTCTCCTGCAAGCTCGTGGGAGCCATTTCCACCATGAACAGCTACAGCACCGTCTTCCTCCTGACGTGCCTCAGCGTGGAACGCTACCTGGTCATCATTCACGCCATGCAGCTCCACCACCTCGTGAAACTTCCCCACACCTACGTCCTCTCCTCCCTCGTGTGGGTCGCCTGCTTCGGCCTGTCCGTGGTGGACCTCCATTTCCGTTCCGCGACCTACGCGCCGCAGGCCGGGGCCGTCATCTGCCACCTGGGATTCGACGCCGGGCAAGCAGAGTCTTGGCGGTTGGGGCTGCGCTTGATCTCCTTCCTCTTTGGCTTCTTCTTGCCTCTCCTGGTAATGGTGGTCTGCTATTTCCGTGTCTTCCATCGCCTGCGCCAAGCCAGCATCTTCTGCAGGCACCAGGCCGTGCGCATCCTGCTGGTAATTCTGGTTCTCTTCGTCCTTTGCTGGGCGCCCTTCCACGGATTCATCTTTGTGGACAGCCTGCAACGCCTGGGCCACGTGGCCCGAGACTGCGCCAGAGAGAAGATTCTGGATTTTGGGTTGCTTTTCACTGAGAGCATGGGTCTGGTCCACTGCTGCCTCAACCCCCTGGTGTATGCCCTCATGGGGGTCAAGTTCCAGAGAGAGCTTTCCATGTTGTTCCGTTGTCGGGACAGGGATGTAGAACGCCAGCGCAGCATCTCCGACTGGGAATTCAGCCAAGCCACAGAGCACACCATCACCCGACCCATAGACTATTCCATCATGATGTGAGCATTAGGGGCGAGAGGAAAGCTTATTCAGAACACCAGATCTCTTTCCCAAAGAACTGGAACCCCAGGAGAGAGAGAGAAAAATCACGGTTTGTTAAGTACAGTGGTACCTCGGGTTACATACGCTTCAGGTTACAGACTCCGCTAACCCAGAAATAGTACCTCGGGTTAAGAACTTTGCTTCAGGATGAGAACAGAAATCGTGCTCTAGTGGCACGGCAGCAGCAGGAGGCCCCATTAGCTAAAGTGGTGCTTCAGGTTAAGGACAGTTTCAGGTTAAGAACGGAGCTCCAGAATGAATTAAGTTCTTAACCCTAGGTACCACTGTATAGCAATTTAATTCACTGAAATTGTAAATGCTTGTTGTATACATTTGCTACGTGTCTAAACTGGATTGGTTCATAACGGAGTTCTGGTGGTTCTCGTGTGATTGGCTAGCGTTGGTCACATGGGAGGTATCCGATGAAGGAGAGACTCTGTTTCCTGCTTGGCAGGGGGTTGGACTCGATGGCCCTTGTGGTCTCTTCCAACTCTATGATTCTATGATTCTATGATTCTTTTATGCGAAGCACGAGGACTGTGTGTTAGAATCCACTGTCAACACTGCTAAGTGGAGTAGAGTGCAGGTGTGCTTCTGATTGAAAGAAAGAGAGCAAAGCTGCAGGAAAAAGTAAAAGTGGGAAACTCTCATAGGCGCTGTGGCTGTAAATATGATGTTTTCTTTCATTTATAACTATAAGTTTCTGCAAGTAAAGTTTTTGAATGTTAAAGTCTGGACATGGGTTTGATTTCCAAATAAGGATGTCCATTAGATATACAATTTGAGCTTCTTGGCTTTGATTTCGCTACTCTTACTTCAACATGGTTATGGTGGAAATCAATATTTAGTATCATTCATTGGTTTATAGATATATAATATAGATCAGGGGTTGGCAACCTAAGGCCAGGAGGCCAGATGCGGCCCAATCGCCTTCTTAATCTGGCCAGCGGACAGTCTGGGAATCAGTGTGTTTTCACATGAGTAGAATGTGAAATGCATCTCTGGGTTATTTGTGGGGCATAGGAATTCGTTCATATTTTTTCCCAAAATATAGTCTGGCCCACCACATCCCTGTCTGAGGGATGGTGGACTGGCCCATGAATGAAAAAGGTTGCTGACCCCTGATATCGATTGACAGATGACAGACAGACAGACAGACAGACAGATAAATCCCAGAGACAAAGTCTAATTTCTTCAGCCTGTCTCTTCCCCTCCTTCTGCGTCTTATCAGAGGCTGGGTGGAGAAAGGGAAACCTCCCCCAAAGTGGAAGCTTCCAGCCTTGCAACAGCTTCAAAGGTGGTTACAAAACACCGAGCACGCAACTGACATCACCCTCACAAGAATTACCGTAAAGATCACGTCCTGTCTTGGTCAGAGGAAGTCGATTGTGCACACCCTCCTCATCCTGAGAAGCAGGTTTCGTCATCACCCTTCAAGGTGTTCGGTTTGCGGAGATATCTCTGGACCCTTAACTGCTGATTGCCACTTCCCCCTCTCTCCTTGGCCTGATCCTGTGCCTTTAAACACCACCCCAGAAATGCAGGGATGCCGCAGGTGAAGAAGCCTTGTCTTGTAGGAGCAGCTTTAGCTACCGAATGCCATGTGTCTACTGTGACAAGTTGAGCAGCTTTAGCTACCGAATGCCATGTGTCTACTGTGACTGGATTACAGCCAACAAACTGAAGCTCAATCCAGATAAGACTCAGACTCTGTTGGTGGGTGGTTCCCTAGACCAGATGACTAGGAGGTCACCTGCTCTTGATAGGGTTACACTTCCTCTGAAGGAGCAGGTTCGTAGCTTGGGGGTCCTCCTGGATCCTCTGCTGTCGCTCGAGGCTCAGGTGGCCTCAGTGGCCCAGATCGCCTTCCATCAGCTTCAGCTGGTGGCCTAGCTACGCCCCTGTCTGGACAGGGACAGCCTAACTCTTGTTGTCTATGCTTTGGTAACCTCAGGCTTAGATTGTGTGTTTAGACCTTTTAACCTCCCCCTTAAATAAATTCACTCAAATTTTGGTTTGGTTTTTGGCAGAATTTAGGCCACAACTTTATTGATTACAGAAAGTGACTGGTTGCATAGGCTCTGGTTGGATTAGCTCCCTGCACCCTTGCAGGTAGCGCTGACCCAGGGCACCAGCATAGGTCAGCCAAGGGTGAACACCTGGATAAGCGGAAAGCCAGGAATGGGCCAACTCCAGCACCCAGATGTCCCCCTGGACTCAGGCACGGGCACAACCCCTCTCAGGGTTGACCAAACTATTGAGTCCCTGGATTCTTTTAACGGAATACCCTTCACATAGGGATGGTGAAAGCATTCCCCCATCCCTAACACCTGAACCAGAGCCTATCCACAACCTTGCAAGTTGTGACGATTTGCTATGCGGCAGGCGAAACCCAAATGGCAACAGCTAATCAGCCAAGTGGGGAAAGTTCCTGCCATACCCCTGTCCCAACGACAGACGACACACGACGGCATAGCAAGGTCAAGCGCAAGCCCTAAATATAGGGAGAGGTGGGCAGGTGTTCTGATGCACTGGCCCAAAGAGGAAGCTCAGGGTCATGTGCATGGGCAAAAAAAGGTCCCTCAATCCGTTTGGCTAGCGTCCCGTTGGCCTGATTAAATCCAGCATCGAGGGACCTACCAATAGGGTGTTGTGGCTATCCAATCGTACCCACCCACAACACAGGGTTTGGTTGTCAGGTCGCACGGCAACACGTGCCCTCTTTGAGGGAGGACACAATTTACTGCAATGCGTTATACGTAGGGCTGTCTCTGAAGACAGTTTAGAAACTTCAGCTAGTGCAGAATTCAAAGGCCAGATTGCTCACCGGAGCAAGACTTATTTGAGCACATTACACTGATCCTGGTCTGACTGCACTGGCTGCCAATTACCGTATTTTTCGCCCCATAGGGTGCACCGGCCCATAGGACGCACCTAGTTTTTTGGGGGGGAAATAAAGGGGAAAAATTTTTTCCCCAGGGGCGGGGCTGGAGCGGGGGAAGCCCAAGCTTCCCCCGACCCCAGCCCCCAGAACAGGCTGCTATCCACAAGCCTGGGGAGACCGGCGCGACTTCCTGCTGGTCTCCCCAGGCTTGCGGATATCTGCCCGAAGCCCGGGGCACACTGCACAGCACATCCCAGGCTTCGGGATACAGGCTGCTATCCGCAAGCCTGGGGAGACATGCGGGAAGTCGCGCCGGTCTCTCCAGGCTTGCGGATATCTGCCCGGGGCGCCCTGCTCAGCTCGCCCCAGGCTTCAGGATGCAGGCTGCTATCCGCAAGCCTGGGGAGCCCAGTGGGAACTCCCGCGGGCTTGCAAGGCTTGCGGATAGCTTCCTGAAGCCTGGAGAGCGAGAGAGTTCGGTGCGCACCGACCCCTCTCACTCTCCAGGCTTCAGCGAAAGCCTGCATTCGCCCCATAGGACGCACACACATTTCCCCTTCATTTTTGGAGGGGGGAAAGTGCGTCCTATAGAGCGAAAAATACGGTAGTTTCTGGGCCCAATTCAAAGTGCTGGTTTTGACCTATAAAGCCGTAAACGGCTCAGGACTTCGATACCTCAAGGACTGCCCCCTCCCATATGAACCTACCCGGACCCTGACATCATCTTCCAAGGCCGTTCTTCATGTGCCTCCTCCTTAGAATTGATGCACCACGCTGGGTTCAGGGCTGAGTACCATAATATACGACTTTCAGATATCCTCATACCTTAGGAATTTGTCTGTACCTACCTATCAGCGTTTATTTACCAAAGCCAGACTAAATGTATTTCCCTCAGAAGTTCTAAATGGCAGGCTGAGGGGCGTCCCCTATCAGAATAGGCTTTGTTTATGTTCCCAGGACGTCGATTGTACGAAGCATATCCTACTGCATTGTGGGCAATATGAGCAAGCAAGGGGTTAACTGATCAAACCCCTACTGGCAAATTTGCCAGGAAAATCCAAAGCCTCCCATATTAAATATCTTTTGGAAGACCGGTCAAATGACATTACACTGGCCGTGGCTAAGTTTCTTTTGGAGGTTATAAGAAACGAAGATGATTATGAACAAACAAAATGACTTCCTTGGTTTCTCCCATCTGTCTGTCTGGTCGTTTTAACTGTATCTAGTTTTGAAATTGTTTTGTGGGTCTTTGGGCCGCAATAAAGTTTTGGTGATGATGAGTACCATAATAAATAAACCTGACAATGAGGGAGGGTGTCCATACTAAGTTTTATTTTTTAAACACAGCAGCGTAGTGCAAACTCCTCCTAGTCTTTTCCGCTTTCTGATCTTCCCACCAAGTCCATTCCAGTTTTCTACCTGTTGAAGACCTTCTCCCAGCTTTAAATCTTGGGAACTTTAGTTCTGTGATTTCCCTAAGAACTACAGCTCCAAAGAAGGCACACTTTAGAGATTCTTAGCGTACTCACAAAACTACAATTCCCAATATTGGGCGCCACAGGGGTTTTTTGGCACCAGCTTTCACACTTTTACGCAGGTGGTTTGTTTTGCTGCAGGGAAGATAATCAGATGTGGTCTTTTTCCTAGATGAGCAACCCCCTTTTCCTTGAAGAAAATCCTCAAGTGTCTCATTCGTTGGCAAGCACCTCTTGGATCCAGGAGTGGTAGTTGCACACTGTTGTGTACACGCCAGGTTTGTTTTTCTGGGCACATCCGGCACCCCAGGACACAACGCCGGTCAGTTTTCCATTACACACCAGAGGCCCACCAGAATCTCCCTGCAGCCAAGAGCAGACAAACAAAACATGACTGTCTGAACTAGAATAAGAGGAGAAACTGAGCCACACAAGAACACACCTCTCTCTCTCTCTCTCTCTCTCTCTCTCTCTCTCTCTCTCTCTCTCTTCCTTCCCTCTATAGGAATCAAGCACATTCCCCCACAAAATATTAGTTATTTGTGTAGCCGAAGCTGTTGCAAAAAATAAAATACATAAAATGGAATAAAATAACATTACATGCTTAAGATAATTATTGAAGCTGGACACTCTGTCAGATAAGAGTTTGCTCCCCTAAAGAATTTAATTTGTCGTCCGTACAAACTTTTGTTCTTAAAATTACCGCTCTGAAGGCAAGGTAGGCCACAAGAATTAGAGATGAATCTGTCGATTTTGGTTTCTCTCACTTTCTCACTTCTCCAATCCTAAATTGAGTTTTCCACGTTTCGGGAGCAATTTGCAGTAATAATAATAATAATAATAATAATAATAATAATAATAATAATAATTCCTAGAGAAAATTGGTGAGCTTTTTAGCGCAAATTTCTCCTAATGTATTTTTTTTTTTGCAGTTCTGACAAATATGCACACTTTTTGCAAGCCGTTTTCCCTAATATAATGCTATTTTCAATGCTATTTTCACCAAAGTGTGACTTTTAATGGACACTTTGTGTGCATTTTTGTTTGGACAAGTGCAGCACAAAATTCAGAGATGTGCGAACTTCGAAGGATAACTGCATTACAGTTCCCATATTGCTTTGAAAGGTACTGATTAAGTAGTTTCTCATGCAAGGAGAGGAACATCAGAGAGAAAGTGTTAGTGTTGTTCATGAGGAGCTGATTTCATCATGTTTCAAGGAATGGATCAAGAAGTGATGTGCAAATGGCTTTAGATACCTGTTAGGTCCATAAATTACCATACAGCATATATTCAACACACAAAAAAGCGACCATTTGTTATTGACAAAGGACAGCTGGACATATAAAGGGCCCCATTACATGATTCAGTAGCTTAGGGCCTCATCAAACCTAAATCCAGCCCTGCCGACAGGGCTTCTCCTTTCCCCCCTTCCCACCCCACCCCCCAGTTCAAGAAACCCAGTTTCCCTCTTACCTGGCAAGAGTCTTTGCCGCCCTCTATGTAGCCAGCACAAAACATGTTTTTACTGATGCGGCCAGGATAGGAAGTCTGGCAGGCAGAGGAGGACAGAATCGGCAACTTCAGGCATTGCAGTTTGTCTGGGTATTCAACTGGGGAAAGAACAAAGGTGCGTCTCAGTTAGGGATGGTGTGAATCTGACATTTTCGGCTCCCCAGTCATAAGTTCAGCTCTTCACAATTCCAAGCCAGCTTGCCACTGTTATTATTTTGTAAAGAAGGGTCTCAGGGCAATATCTGGCTGAGACCCTATCTGCTTGCGGACTGCCTCGCCAGAGTGATGCATGCTCTGGTTATCTCCCACTTGGACTACTGCAATGCGCTCTATGTGCGGCTACCTTTAAAGGTGACCCGGAAACTACAACTAATCCAGAATGTGGCAGCTAGACTGGTGACTGGGGGCGGACGCCGAGACCACATAACACAGGTCTTGAAAGACCTGCACTGGCTCCCAGTACGTTTCCACGCACAATTCAAAATGTTGGTGCTGACCTTTAAAGCCCTAATGGCCTCAGTCCAGTATACCTGAAGGAGCGTCTCCACCCCCATCATTCTACCTTGACACTGAGGTCCAGCGCCGAGTGCCTTCTGGAGGTTCCCTCGCTGCGAGAAGCCAAGTTACAGGAAACCAGGCAGAGGGCCTTCTCAGTAGTGGCACCCGCCCTGTGGAATGCCCTCCCACCAGATGTCAAAGAGAAAAACAACTACCAGACTTTTAGAAGACATCTGAAGGCAGCCCTGTTTAGGGAAGCTTTTAATGTTTAATAGGTTATTGTATTTTGGTGTTCTGTTGGAAGCCACACAGAGTGGCTGGGGAGACCCAGACAGATGGGCGGGGTATAAATAATAAATTATTATTATTTTGAGGGATAAACGCCATACCTCCTGAAGTCCGAGTGTTCCCCCAGCCTGAGACAAGGCAGTCCTCTCCTGCGCTGGGGCAGCTTGGGGAAATGTCAATGGGCTGGACAAAGGCGTTGAAAGTGACCGGCTGCGAGAGTTTGATCAGCATGAAATCGTTGTCCGTGGTCCGCGCATCGTACCCAGGGTAGCGGATAGCTTTCTCCACCTGGATGTGCTGTTCAGTACCTTCCTCCTGGCTGGTGTCATGCTCCCCAAGGTGGGCCATGAGAGTTCGGGGGCTGGAGAGAGAGAGAGAGAGAGAGACACCTTTGGTGTGAACTCAGAGTGATTCACAGTAAACCTTCTCGAGAGCAAATAACCACAAAGCCAGAAGCAGGCAGGTCGTGATTTTAACCCGGCCTCAACCTTGTGCTCCATCCAGAGTAGTGGCGCAGGAAAGGCACTCTGCGCAGGCTCAGAGATCCCCTCTTTGTTGCTTTTGCTCTCTTACATATTTTTGATGGCATGATTTTAAAATATTTTTGATAGCATGATTTTGAGCCATGATTTTAAAATCACGCCATCAAAAATACGTAAGTGAGCAAAAGCAACAAAGAAGGGCTGTCTGAGCCTGCGCAGAGTGCCTTTCCTGCGCCACTACTTCATACCTGCCAAGTGCCCCAGGAAAAACGGGACACCCTAATTTTTTTTGCGCAGCAGCCAGCCTGCTTATATAGAGCTCCACTACAATGCAACAGTAACCATTTTCTGTAACTATCCAATCACTGAATGTCGCTTTCAATCCCTTATTTGCATATGTGGACCTGAGTGAAAACTATCTACAGTATCCCCCTGCTGGCCCAGGGTGAGAACTTCAGTACATAACAAAAAATATATTTTGCTATCACCTGACCCACGGGGCCAGCCAAAGTCCTCTCTGATGCCTTATCCAAATAGCGTCCAGCATGCATGGTAAGTTTTCCAATCGGCAGATGATTGTCTTTTAAAGAAAAGTTATTTGAATGTCTCCCAGTTTCTTTATGGGAAATAGAGAGAGCAATATGGGGTGTGACTTTGAAGCAGATTCTATGAAAGTTCTGGACCCCAAACTGTTGTTTTCTTAGTGTACACATCTGGCTTTCCCCAATATACTGCCAGTTCTGTAACTCAAGTTGAATACCCCTGCCAAGCCCTTTCTGCCCCAAGGAGTCTGTAACGCAGCCTTGCTTGCTTTTTAAAGAATGATCCATATAAACCCATCGACCCTACACATTAAACTCACGGTTTGTAGCAGTGGGCAGCCGAGATGACCCAGCGGTCATTAATGAGGGAACCGCCACACCACCGGTAACCGGCACCGTAGGTTAAGAAGACTTGCCAAGGCTGGGAGTGAGCCGGACACTCGTACCCGGCGATGATCTTATCGTCGTCATCGTAGCCATTCAGGGGTGTAGCTGCTGCAGGAAGACAAACAGGCGTGCACCGTCAGTGGGGATTGGGGGTTGCCAGTTCCTCCCCCTGGCAGGGGCTCCTGCGCCTTAACACAAATGGCAGGCCTTTGTGTAGCCCAACAGGGTCTTGAGAAGCCTTCAGATTTTAGGAGTTGTCTGGGCTAGGAAGGCACATGGGTTTCTCTTTTATATAGATTTCTTATTAGTTTTCAACATATCATTTTCAACAATAATTAAGCGTACAGTACTTTAACATCTTATACAGTTTTTTGACTTCCATCAATCACATCTGAAAATTTTCCAGTCTATTCACTAAATATACATTTCTTACTTCCACAATTACATTTAACTCATAACTAATATCACTATTCTTTCTCTACTTTGCAATGCTTCGTACATTTCTCCTTAGAAAACTTCTCGTAGTCCTGCTAGCATAATTTGTTGATTACAGTTGCTCTTCAAATAGTTCTTATATTTCTTCCAATCTTCTGTAAATCTCTGGTCCCGCAGGTTTCGAATCCTTCCTGTCATTTTATCTAATTCTGCATAATCCATTAATTTTGTCTGCCATTCTTCTTTTGTCAGAATTTCTTCTTGCTTCCATTTCTGGGCTAATAATACTCTTGCCGGCAGATGGGTTTCTCAAGCAACATGCAGGTCACAGCACATGGCAAGTGTGCAATGTTTCGCATGCCCCACAAGTGCCCTGGAAAATCCCAAACATCCCATTTGTTATCACGAGAGAAATGATATATAATGAGATGAAAAAGATGTTGAAATATACATTTATTAAGAAACCAGAAGCATTTTTACTTGGCATTGTAGGAGATGATGTAAATAGACAGGATTGTAAGTTGTTTTTATATGCAATGATGGCGGCAAGAATATTATTGGCGCAAAAATAGAAACAAGAAGAACTACCGACGAAAGAAGAATGGAGGATGAAACTGATGGACTGTGCAGAGCTAGATGAACTAACAGGAAGGATTCGAAACCTGCGGGACCAGAGATTCTCAGAAGACTGGAGTAAATATACGAACTATTTGAAAAGTAATTGCAATGAAGAGATTACGCTAGTAGGATTGCGAGAAGTTTTGTAAGGAGGATTATGTGAAATATTGCAAAAAAGACTATGAAGAGAATTATTAGTTAGTGATAATTAAGAGTAATAGAAAAATTAGAAAATGCAGAATAAGTGATAAAAACGAAAAATCACCAGAGGAGCTGACGGAAGTCAAAAACATTGTATAAGATAAGAAATTCTGTTATATGAATGTTGGAAACGATATGTTAAAAAACCCAATAAAAATATTTTTTTAAAAAGAAGAAAGAACAGCGGTCATTTTGGTTGCCACAATCTCACATGATTTCTTGTTGCAATTCCCTCCCCCACTATGTGTGGCTTTTTTGGGGCTGCGATCTTGCATGGTGCCCCAACACACACGTTTGTGAGCATGGTGCCTTAAAAAAAACTCCACCTTATTTGGGGATGGGACCATGATGTGAAATTGTGCAAGATCGCAGTGACCAAAATGGCTGCCACGCTCTAGCAATGAAAAAAGGGGAAGATGTTGCCTCAGAAGATGTCGTCCTGGATTTTGCCTTCAAAGTGTTGGAGGGTATGAAACTATGGAGGGGCTACAGATGCGTGGTGGGCAGAAATACAAAGATGGGAGACTGAAACTGATCGGAGATGGAGATGTTAGAAGGAGAACCCACATACTCAGCGACTACTACTAGGCTAGCCATGATGGCTAAGCTTTACTCCATGGTTGGAAGAAGGAGTAGGCCTCTGAATGCTGGTTGCTAGGAATCACAAGTGAGAAGAGTGGTCTTGTGCTCAGATTCCTCTTGAGAAATTCCCATTGGGTCATCTGGTTGGCCTCCATGGGAACTGGATCCTGGCTGATCAAACAGATGTTCAGATATTCTTAAGAACCCCATCGCAGCTTTGGCCTGAGACCCCCAACAAAACCACAACCATGAGCTGTCGGTCTGTAGCCAAATGTGCAAAGCCCTCAGCCTCAGACCATTTAGCTGCCCGAGTCATGGAGGGGGTTCCCATGACCACGTTAGACTCATGGCCGTGCAGTTCCATCATTCTTATATAAAGTGTTGTTGTTGATGATGCAAAACATGAGATCAATCCCTAATGCTCTCTATAGGTGAAGGAAATTAAAATTGAATTGAAATACTTTATTGTCACTTGTACAACTTGTATACAGCGAGGTTACACAAGCACCCCCCCACTCAGCTCTCTTAGTCTTAATTCCCCTCATTTACTGATACACACCCACCAAACCCGAAAGTCAGTTGCCCTGTTGTTATCTTTTCATTCAGCAGCCTAACAGCCCACGGATAGAAGCTGTTCTTTTCTCTGTTGGTGCGACTAATCATGCTTCTATATCTTCTGCCTGAGGGCAGGAGATCAAGAAAGTGCCGGCCAGGATGTGAATCATCCCTGAGAATTTTCCTCACTCTCCTGAGGTAATGTTCTTCTGCTATTTCATCCAGTGGATTCACGGGACAGCCCATAATATCTTGTGCTGTATTCACCACCCTCTGTAGGCACTTCCTATCAGTTGGTGTCAAACCAGCGTACCACACCATGATGCAGTATGAAAGGACACTTTCTATTGTTGACCAGTAGAAGGAGATCATCAAATGTTGATTGACATCATTCTTTTGCAATATTCTGAGGAGATAGGGAATGCCCCTATCTGGCAACATCCCCTCAGATGTTAGGAAGGGGCTTGGACTAGATGACACTTGGGATCCCTTCCAAATCTATGATGCTAAGCTTCAGCATCTTAAAAAGCAGAGATATCACCTTGCCAACAAAGGTCCGTATAGTTCAAGCTATGATTTTCCCAGTAGTGATGTATGGAAGTGAGAGCTGGACCGTAAAGAAGGCTGATTGCCGAAGAATGGATGCTTTTGAATTCTGGTGCTGGAGGAGACTCTTGAGAGTCCCATGGACTGCAAGTAGATCAAACCTATGCATTCTGAAGGAAATCAGCCCTGAGTGCTCACTGGAAGGATAGATCGTGAAGCTGAGGCTCCAATACTTTGGCCCCCTCATGAGAAGAGAAGACTCCCTGGAAAAGACCCTGATGTTGGGAAAGATGGAGGGCACAAGGAGAAGGGGACGACAGAGGACAAGATGGTTGGACAGTGTTCTCGAAGCTACCAGCATGAGTTTGACCAAACTGTGGGAGGCAGTGGAAGACAGAAGTGCCTGGTGTGCTCTGGTCCATGGGGTCACGAAGAGTCGGACATGACTAAACGACTAAACAACAACAACAAGCTTCAGGAGAGAGAGAGATCTTACCTGCCACACCCAGGAGAACTGCCAACAGGAAAATTGCCATTGTGTCACAACGAGACAGAACAGTGGTCACCCTGGATCCTTTATATTTTAGCCATTGCCTCCCCTTATCTCACAGCTGCTCAGTTGACAGGCCAAAAATAGAAAGAACGGCCCCCACTATCTACGTTTTGAGGGAAATAGTTGTCGGTTCCACCTGACACATTCCCTGGATGGGAATTTTAAAATAAGCCAGGACGGCACACCCTGTTCTAAAAGCAGTCAAGGCAACATAGGCCTTAAAGCGAAGGGTTGTTTCTTCTTCCTCCTTCTGCTGTCCGTTCTCAGCATTCAGGCTTCCATGGACTATTTGCCTTCTCTCTCATAAGCCGCTATAAGGATTTTTGAGATCTAAGGGTGCTAAATGGCAGTCACTGCTGGACAGAGCAATCCAAACTATAGGCAACTGAGGCAAATGGAGTTTCAAATTCAGGAGATGTTGGGTCCTCCTGGCTAAACTGGGGCTGTGCTGGTGTAAATTCAGCTGGCTTAAACCCCTCAAATGGGACATCCGGGAGGACTTGCACCAGTTCCAATCCTCCCTCACTTCAGCCATGTGGACCTAGTAACCCGTGAAAGAGGGCTGGGAAACTGTGGCCCTCCAGATGTTGATGGACTCAGGCATAGCAGCTTGGCCCTGCAACTGTGACCTTTGTGCCGCAATCTGTGGGTGCCCGGCCCCTTTGTGGGGAATTTTGTGGGTGCTCGGGCACCCAGGACCCGAGGGAGCTGGCATCTATGGATGGACTCATCTGTCACCTGGGAGATGGAGCAAACTTGTTTTCGCCTGCTCTGGGAGTCCACGTCATCTTTCCTGCCACACACAACACTTCACTCCGATTGTGATGGTGAACAGGCTGGCCGATGTGAGCAAACAAGGCTATTTGCAGTCAGCTGCCGGCCTTGAATGTTGCTCCACGATCAATGAGCCTCACTCAGGAAAGACACCTCACTTCTCCCTGAGGGTTGGACTGTCCTGCCATGACTTTTAATAAGTACAGGTTTTTGTCCCCGCGCCAAAGAAACGGAAAGGGTCAAGTTTACTCTGACCGCAATTAAATTACTAGCGCTTAATGGGTTGTTAATTTCACCGAAGGACAGCTTGACTGGCAACCCTGGCGCGGAAACACAAGGACAAGCGTGTTTGCCAGCAGATGACGGTCTGGGCTTGGCAGGTGACGTTTCTGCACCTTGCCAAGTTAAACACACTTCAAAGGCACCTGTCTGGGGAAAATATGTACCCTCAGAGCAGGGGCGAATTTCCGAGGGGGTCAGGGAACAAATAGTATTTGGCTGCAAGCTGTAAGATATCCCAACGGCAATCTCACACACACATGCCATGTTTGAAAGCTGGTTTAAACTAACCACAATTACCTTGAATTTCTGCTTAACCCTCAAGAAAGAAAGGTATTTTCGCTGGCCATCTTTAATTCATGTCCATTCAACCTTCTTTGGGGAAGGTTCTCAGGAAGGGTGGAAGGAGAAAGAACTTGCCCATGTGAAGACCACCTGGTGGAAACCCTCACACATATGGTTCTTCATTGTAAACTATATGCTGATCTCCGCCAGCAATTTCTAGATCAACTCTGTATCCCCCAATGGAAACCAGAGTTGGAGGCCATACATTTTCTATTACTGGGGAATGATCAGGAGGTCACCAAGTTAGTGGCTAAATATCTCTATTTGGTTTTTTGTCGTTGAAATACACTGCAGACGTCTGGTCTCTCCAGAGACCTAGAGATGTGACGATAGACTGCTCTGCCTCCTTTCTTTTAGCACATGTTTTGTGCCACTGGGGAAGTGGTAATTCTGTATTGATTTGTTTTGGTTTAAAATTATTTCTTGAATGCTGGTGCCACAATAGGTAAGAATTTAAAAATACGCACCGGTGTGAAGGTGTTCAGTGCAGATGTGTATGAGTTCATGTGGGGGTGTATTGCTTACAAAAGTGTGTGCTTCTCCAAACAGCGCATAACTATGGGAACTCACACCCGGAGGAGGCTGTGAGGGTCACCAACATGGATGGCTTTTTTTTAAAAAAAGGATTGTTGGACAAATTCATAGGGGAGAAAGCTATTGATGGCTTCTAGCTGTGATGGCTCCGCTCTGCTTCCATGGCTTCTGAATACCAGTACAGGAGGAGAGAAGTGCTCTTGCGCTCAGATTCTTCTTCTGGGTTTCCCATGGGTGTCAGGTTGACTGCTGTGAGAACAGGATTCTGGGCCAAATGGGCCATTGGGTTGATCCGGGTGAAAGAGGAGAGCGCAAAATATGCGCTGAAGCTCAAAAAAACGAAGATCATGGCCACTGGCCCCATCATCTCTTGGCAAATAGAAGGGGAAGAAATGGAGGCAGTGAGAGATTTTACTTTCTTGGGCTCCCTGATCACTGCAGATGGTGACAGCAGCCACAGAATTAAAAGACGCCTGCTTCTTGGGAGAAAAGCAATGACAAACCTAGACAGCATCTTAAAAAGCAGAGACATCACCTTGCCAATAAAGGTCCGTATAGTTCAAGCTATGGTTTTCCCAGTAGTGATGTATGGAAGTGAAAGCTGGACCATAAAGAAGGCTGATCGCCAAAGAATTGATGCTTTTGAATTATGGTGCTGGAGGAGACTCTTGAGAGTCCCATGGACTGCAAGAAGATCAAACCTCTCCATTCTGAAGGAAATCAGCCCTGAGTGCTCACTGGAAGGACAGATCCTGAAGCTGAGGCTCCAAGACTTTGGCCACCTCATGAGAAGAGAAGACTCCCTGGAAAAGACCCTGATGTTGGGGAAGATGGAGGGCACAAGGAGAAGAGGAAGACAGAGGACGAGATGGTTGGATAATGTTCTTGAAGCTACCAGCATGAGTTTGACCAAGCTGTGGGAGGCAATGGAAGACAGGAGTGCCTGGCGTACTCTGGTCCAGGGGGTCAAGAGGAGTCGGACACGACTAAACAACAACAACAACAACAGGAGCGATCTTCTTCTGTTCTCCTGTTCTTGTGAGGTGATCCCACTCGCCCACACTCAGCACCCCTGTCCACAAGTTCCCTGTGAAGAGGGATTGACTGTTAAACCATTCTGGGAATTGTAGCTCTGTAAGGGGGAATAGCGCCCCCCAACAACGCCCAGCACCCCTAACAAACTACAGCTCCCAGAATTCATTGAAGGAAGCAACGACTGCTTAAGGAGGTGTCATATTTTACAGATAAGGGGTGCATGTGGCCTCAGGTCCTGGTTGCCTCAAGGACAAGGTGAAGCTTTGTATCCCAGCTCAGTCCTTGAGATCATCTGCAGGAGTGACACTGGTTGTTCCCTGAGCTGGAAAGGCTCATTTGACCAAAAAAGAAAAAAAAGGAACCTTTATTGTCATTTGCTCACTGTTGTGAAATTCTCTGGCAATAGAGAAAGCAGGTAACTTCTGTTTCCTGGGGAAAAAATCTATTCTTTCAGGCCTATGCAGTCAATAAAGAAGGCATCTTTCCACAACAGTTAGTTGATTTCTGGTTTTAACTTGGTGTATGTTGTGGTTTTTTTAATTGTGGAGGTTTATGTAAATCTGTTGCAATCTGCTTTATCTTTTTTGTTTTTTTAAAAAATAGAAGGTAAAGGTAAAGGGACCCCTGACCGTTAGGTCCAGTCGTGGCCGACACTGGGGTTGCGGCGCTCATCTCACTTTATTGGCCGAGGGAGCCGGCGTACAGCTTCCGGGTCATGTGGCCAGCATAACTAAGCCACTTCTGGCGAACCAGAGCAGTGCATGGAAACGCCGTTTACCTTCCCGCCGGAGTGGTACCTATTTATCTACTTGCACTTTGAGGTGCTTTCAAACTGCTAGGTTGGCAGGAGCAGGGACCAAGCAATGGGAGCTCACCCCGTCGCGCGGATTCGAACCGCCGACCTTCTGATCGGCGAGTCCTAGGCTCTGTGGTTTAACCCACAGTGCCACCTGCATCCCTCATTTTTTTAAAAAATAGCTGTTTATAAATATATTTGCTTTAAAAAGAAAAAGAATTAAAGAAGTCTTGGATGCACCGGATGATGGTCTTATTATTTGCAGCGCTGAGTGACCTGAGGTCAAGCCTTAATAAAAAAACATTTTAAGCAGTGCTGACACCAGAGACTAGCAGTTTGTTCATAATTGGTAGTGGCATGGGAGTAAATTTTGAAGGGCAGGAACATGTCATGAAATCTTCAGAACAGATTACGGGGAACCTCCAGCTCCTGGGCCAAATTAGGCCTGACAGGAATCTTCATATATTTTTCAGGATGTCACCTGGTGATTGACAAGAGGGCAACCCCACCCGTCTGTCAGCGTGGCCTGTGGAGGAGCTCAGGATTTAGCCAGCCTAGATCCTGCTCCTCCCTCCCACCCTATAACCATCAAACCTGTTCCTAGCTAGACTTCAAGGCAACACATCAGGTATTATTATTGCCTGTGGCATGACTGCAGCTGTACAAGTGGTTGCCTGGGAGTAAGCTCCATGAAACACAGCGAGGCTTACTTCTCCGACGATATAAGTTCAACTTGCAAAACACACTGGGCTTTAACAAAATATCTTCAGCCAGCTGGAACGCAGCACCTTTGGCTATTAATTAAACAATCCTGCAGAGAAACATCCACCATCTAAATTGCTATCCTGAAACAGGAGAGCGGTCAAAGGAAAGGGACAACGTACCCAGCTTCTCCTGGGTTATTTCCCAGAATGGCTTTTTTTCCTGTGATAATTTATCACAAACAAGCTTGAAAGCTACAAGGTCATATGTTTTCCAGGACAAGGAGGGTCTGTCCATTACCCCAGTACGCTGGAACATATCCTCACTCTTGTTGTGAAAATAGTCCCAGAGTTCTGTTTCCTTGTACTACACCACTGCAAATTTGTCTCCTAAGCAAACAGGGTGGAGATTAAACAGAAAGGCACATGTATTAGTGTATGCCGTGCTACTGGACCATTGTAGGATGTTTCAAAGCTCTCCACAATGGCAAAACCAAGACACCACGCTCTCCAAATTCTTAGGTTTTTAACCATTTATTATTTCGCTTGTGCAATTTTCTCCAAGCCCTGGAGGTGGCGCTAGGCAGCAGAAAATGTTCAACTGAAGCAATGGAAGCCTCATCGGTGAAGATGCAAACATACCTACTGTGGTTTAACTCAGTGTCAGGATCTGGGAAGGTCCCCCCTGGAACCACAACTAAATATCTGTGACAGATGGCCCTCTGCTTAAAAACCTCCAGTGAAGGAAAGTCCACCACTACTCGTGGGAGTCTGTTCCACCGCCACCAGAAAGTTCTTCCATATGTTTAGTCAGAATCTCCTTTCTTGTAAACTTGAAGCCATTGCTTCGGGTCCTAACTTTGGGAGCTGCAGAAAACATGCATGCTCCATCCTCAATGTGCCAGCCCTTGAGATATTTGAAGGTGGCTTTGATACCTCCTGTCATTCTCCTCTTCTCCACACTAAACACACCCAACTCCCTCAACCGTTCCTCATATGGCTTTGTTTCCAAAAGCCTTTATCATCTTGGTCACCCTCCTTTGCACACGTTGCAGCTTGTGCATATCCTCTTTAAATGGTGGTGCCCAGAACTGGACACAGGACTCCAGGTGTGGTTTGACCAAGGCAGAAGAGAGCGGGAATATTCCTTCCCTTGATCCGGACACTAGACTGCAGCCTAGAATAGCTTTTTGCTGCTGCATCACTCTGTTGACTCATGTTCAACTTGTGGTCTATGAAGACCCTGGATTCCTTTCACATGCACATGTGTCTCTCCCCCCCCAATCCTATATTTATGCACCTGATTATTTCAAATATAGAAACTTACATTTGTCCCTGTTGAAATGCATAGTCAGAATGCTGAGAATTCTAGCTCCCTCTAACCTCGCGATATCTCCCCCAAAGTTCTTAAGGTGACAGAATGAGTGGCAGGTAGGGGAAGTTGGTGGGTGACAGAAATTAAAGTCAGCTTGCATTTGAAATAGAACTTACCTAATTTGTGCTTTCCGAAGCATTGCGCGAATCAAATCGCAACCGTCCCTCGCACACTTTCCCGAATTTTGCGAGCGAGTCCTCGAGCCAGGTAATGTGTACAAGGTTGCATATGCCAATGTTTGCAAAAAATAAAATAAAAATGCACGCGGTGGTGGAAAATAACGAACGCCAAAATGGCTTTGCAAAAGGTGTAATTATTGTTTGGTCGTTGCGATCTATTGCGTGCCCACCACCCTAAGGTTCCCAATCAAAACACAAAATTGAATTCAAGTATGTGTCTGTTGGGATACATTCACAGCGAGGAGCAGGTGAATTTCCACGACGACCTTTTAACATAAATAAATAGAATGTAAACTGATGTGGAAATGTGGAGAACCCAGCTAGCGACTGGAGAAAAATGAGCTGAGAAAAACACACACCCTGAAATGCCTCTCCTTATTTTGTAGCTCATCGGTTGAAATGTCAACACTTTCCTCCCTCCCAAAGAATGAATGCAACTCACAAATCAGCGCTTCAGCAGGAAAGGAGCTTTATTCATTTCCTAAGCATGGAAGCATCTTTACAAGCAAAATGTATGAAAAAAAACGAAGGCTTCCCTGAGCCTCAGCGACTAGTCTCTGCAGAAGGGAGAAAGGTGGGCGACATTAACTCTCACTTTGCAGCAGGTGGTAAACTTGGTCGGAGAGTATGTCCGTGTAGGTCTTAATCCTTGACACGCTGTTTTCGTACATGTTTCTGGAAAGAATAAAGGAAAGAAGGGTTGAAGATGTATAGTCAGTGGCCACATCCACACCGTATATATTTAAAGCATAGTGGCGCCGCTTGAAACACTCATGGGATCCCCTTTTCCAAAGAATTCTGGGAGATGTAGTTTGTTAAAGGTGCTGGGTGTTGATAAGAGACCCCGCCCCCATTCCCCCAACAGATCCATAATTTACAGAGTTCCCTAGGAAGAGGGATTGGCTTGCGAAACCACTCTGTGAATTGTAGCTCTGGAAGGGGTATAGCGGGCCTCCTAACACTCTAAGCACCCTTAACAAATGAGAATTCCCAGGATTCTCTGGGGGAAGCCATGACAGTTTAAAGTGCTATCATAGTTCTGCAAATACAGATTTTGAACTTGGAGTGGACCCACTGAAATTAATAGATCTGAGTTAGTCATGTCCATCAATTTCAATTTCTGAGTATGAGTAACACTGGCTACAACCCGAAATTATTGGAAAACCTCCCTCCGTCCACCTCCTCTCTGGTTGTCCCCTGCCTTATTCTCACATTATTGGCTTTGTGACTTCCAGATTTTGGATTTTCGCTAGCCAGCCCTGGGCTGTGCTGGAAACTTGTTCCCAGGCCCCTGTGACTTTCTCCTTAACTTGAGCGAACAGTTCCGGCTCCTCGGCTTCTCGTTTCTGCAAGCGATAGCTGGAGACTTCTGCAAAAAAAAGGTGAACAGAAAAGAAAAAAAGGTAAACTGTTAAGATTTGGGGGATGAATTGCTTTATTTATTGCTTGCGTTTCTCGGGTGATTGAAATGGTGACTTTTGTTTTGAAGTTATTATAAGCTCCTGGGAGCTTCCTGTTCAAAGAGAGATGTAAATTCATTAAGGGAAATGAAACCACAGTTTGTTCGGTTTGGGCCTTTCCTTATGACCAGGGCCAGTCCATGGCATTTTGCCGCCTGAGGCGGAAGACAAGGTGGCGCCCCCACCATTCTGTATACAGAGGGTGACTAGGCTGGCTGTGAAATCTTACTTTAAAGCCGGCATGCGGATAACATCTCCCTGCACACCTGAGTGCAATACGCTAATTTAGGGGGTCCCCTGTCAGAAATACCTTGGCTTAATGTGGATTGTGAACTCGTCGTGTCTCTTTTAATTGTGTGCCCAGGCAGACACACACACACACACACACCCCAACCCCAAGGGCCACCCGGAAGAAATGAATGACTCGTGACAACATGTTATGAGATTAAATTGGCCAAAACTTTATTTAAACTTTCAGATGTAGGAAGACCTACATCTTAGGCATTGGGCGCGTATCTCTCCCAGTGCCCAGCTGGGGATCTGAAGAAGAAGAAGAAGAGTTTGGACTTGATATCCCAACTTTCACTCCCCTTAAGGAGTCTCAAAGTGGCTAACAATCTCCTTTTCCCTTCCTCCCCTACAACAAACACTCTGTGAGGTGAGTGGGGCTGAGAGACTTCAAAGAAGTGTGACTGGCCCAAGGTCACCCAGCAGCTGAATGTGGAGGAGCTGGGAAGCGAACCTGGTTCCCCAGATTACGAGTCCACCGCTCTTAACCACTGCACCATGCTGGCTCCCTGATCTGAGGCACATCAGGGTAATCAGGTCTGTCTGGATTGGCTCTGGAAGACACCATTTCACACCAATGATGGGGAGTCCACTGACAACCTTTCAGCGTATGGCCAGTGACTCCCCTCCGACTCAGCCCCTTTAACGGGGAACCCTGGGATTGCTGCCGTGGGGGGTAAGGTATGCATCACCCCTTCATGCCCCCGCCTCCAGGGCCGTATTTAGGTTTGATGAGGCCCTAAGCTACTGAAGGTAATGGGGCCCTTTATATGTCCAGCTGTCCTTTGTCAACAACAAATTGCCGCTGTTTTTTGTGTCGAATAGATGCTATATGGTAATTTATGGACCTAATAGGTATCTCAAGCCATTTACACATGTTGCCATCAGTCCATGCAGAATGTAGGCACCCTATATACAGTGTTGCTGTATGTAGGTTTTATTTTAATTGTTTTTTATCTTACATTTTGGAAATGTACACCCAGTTGTTTTTTCCCTTTAATTTTTTTGGGGGCCCCCAAAAGAGAGTGGGACCCTAAGCAATAGCTTGTTTAGTTTATATGTAAATCCATCACTGCCCCCCCTTTAGTTGTGACATCTGCTACGGGGAAGGCGAAACCTGCCAATGCAGAGAAATTCCTTCCCAGTCCATTAACAGCAGGGAGGGGAGGGGGGGAGCTCTGGAACTGACTGTGCGCTCTCAGGTAGGCTCCGCCCCTTTCAACTACGCAAATAGCTCCGCCTCCCCCTGCCACAGATAGGTTCGTTCGAACTGAGGCTTGGCGGGAACCCCAAAGGGCTGTGACATGGGGAGGCGGACCAGGAACGTCTGCCGTTGTCTCAGGGATCGGGGGTGCCGCGTGCGGCCACACAAACGGCGCTTTCCAGCTTTGATGGGAGAGTGGTTATTCCACTGTGGCGTTCGCCTCCAACTGCTGCTGCCCTCTCTTCCGTAAATCTAGAGATTCCCTATGCAATCAATGTAGTTCCCTGGATTTTCAAAGCCAAAGGAATCTCCAGATTTAAGGAGGAGAAGTGTGACGTGGAGAAGGGGCAGGGTGCCAAGTTCTAGAGGGCGCCAGGGGAGAGGCGAAGGCTGGATGCGGCATCAGCTTGCCGCCCTCGCCCGCCTCCGCCATGCTGCGCCAAAGCAGCGCCGCACCCAGAGCCTCCGTCTGCCGTGGCCACCACAGCACGAAGTGGCCAGCGGAGCCAGGAGGCGTCGCGTTCAGTCTCCGCCTCTTCCCCGGTGGAGGAGCTGCCCTCCAGCTGCTGCCCGCCTCCTCCAGCCCCACTGGCAGCGCCATCCCACCTAAAAAAAACTCTGGGAGATGTGGGGTGGCGGAGCTTTAGGGAGCTTTGAACCACGGCACCGGATATGCTTAAGACGGCCCTGAGAAGGGGGAAGGAATTCAAGGAGATGCAAAGAATTTGTAATCCACATTAAGTCAAAGTATGGACGGGCCCCTAGGGACGCAGGTGGCGCTGTGGGTTAAACCACAGAGCCTAGGACTTGCTGATCAGAAGGTCGGCGGTTCGAATCCCCGTGACTGGGTGAGCTCCCGTTGCTCAGTCCCTGCTCCTCCCAACCTAGCAGTTCGAAAGCAAGTAGATAAATAGGTATTGCTCCGGCGGGAAGGTAAACGGCATTTCCGTGTGATGCTCTGGTTTGCCAGAAGCGGCTTAGTCATGCTGGCCACATGACCCGGAAGCTGTACGCCGGCTCCCTCGGCCAATCAAGCGAGATCAGCACCGCAACCCCAGAGTCGGTCCCGACTGGACCTAATACCTTTTACCTTTATGGACGGGCCCTTATCCCTCAACAGGGAGGAATGGCATGGGGCTCTGGAGGAACAGCCAAAGAACTGCCATCATTGTCCATCACCCCCATCACCATAGCATCTGCAGCCAGAGACAGTTGCCTCAGTCTGCCTAATGGTAGCGTTGGTTCTGCTTACAAGAAGTAGGAGTGTAAATGAGGTGCAAGCTTTTCACATTTAGATCGTCAGCAATATACAGTGGTACCTCGGGTTAAGTACTTAATTCGTTCCGGAGGTCCGTTCTTAACCTGAAACTGTTCTTAACCTGAAGCACCACTTTAGCTAATGGGGCCTCCTGCTGCTGCTGCGCCGCTGCTGTGTGATTTCTGTTCTCATCAAGTTCTTAACCTGAGGTACTATTTCTAGGTTAGCGGAGTCTGTAACCTGAAGCGTATGTAACCTGAAGTGTATGCAACCCGAGGTACCACTGTATAGTCTTTCCATGAGGACTAGTGGCAAATTATAGCCTTACCAAAAGGTTAAAACACACGTTTTCACTTCCACGTGTCTCAGTTCAGCATGCCATGAATGCCAAAAGACGCGCCTCACTCTGAAAAATGTTAATGTTTTCGGAACAAAAAGTTCTCATGGACAGATTCTGATTAAAGCTGCCACATCAGAATATATGATAGTACTGTTGCCACCAACTCCTCCCCCCAGGCAGCAATTCAACAGGTAACCTCCTGTAATTAAGGATGGGGTCCTGTACCTTTAATTAGAGCTGCCATATGTCTGGATTTTCCAGGATCTTAGACAAGTGAATCGAAAAATCGCTTTTTAGGGGCATTTTTGAAAAGAAGCTCAAAAAAGCTCAACAACTTTTGGGGTGTCCTGGTTTTTACTTTTTGAAATATGGCAACCCTACCTTAACTGTGCAAAAAAATCGGAAGTGCAACTTATCTTGGAAAGAGAACCAAAAGGCTGAAGCAGTGACATTCCACCTCTCACATAAATCTCCGTCTTCTGCATGCTGACTTGCATTTTATCAGCTTAGTGGGGTTTAGATGCACACAAACGGTAAAAAGCGCAGGGAACTTTTGGATTCATTGCAACCATTTGGGATGTGCCCTGTTCAAGGGCCCTTTCGCCTGATCCTATCTGCCTTTTACACTGCACATCGGAACATAAAACTATTTGTGATTTCCACTTTATCCGAGACCGAAGCACAGCCGTCAACTGCTGTACACACCACAAACATTTAACGCACGCTTTTTTGCTGCCACCCCAAAGCATCCTGGGAACAGCACATCTTTAAACTGTGGAACTCTCTGCCACAGGAAGCAGTGGTGGCTGCCCACCTGGAGGCTTTAAATGAGGATTGGACCAATTCATGGAGGTGAGAGGCTATCAGTGGCTACTGGCCAAAATAGCCGTGCCTCTGCTGGAGCCATAGGAGGAGAAATGCTCTTGTGTTCAGGTCTTGCTTGTGTGTTTGGCATCTCAATGGCCACTGTGAGAACAGGTTGGTGGACTAGGATGGGCCACTGGTCACTTTTTATGTTCTTATGATTCACCCCTCACAGAGCTACAGTTCCCAGCAGCCTTAACAAACTACAAATCCCAGCGATTTGGGTGCGCTCGCTTTCAATGTACGGCGCATACAGATATCCATATACAGACACGCCTTCTCAAATCAGCAATCGGAGGAAACTTGCCTGAGCAGAAAAGCACTAACAGGATCGACACGGCCACAAGTTTCAAATCCATTTTCACAACCGCCACCTAGGATGTCGAAAACACAAACATTCGCTTAAGTAAACCGGGTTAGGAAACAGGCAAAGCTGAGCCCCTCGTGGGATATAGCGGGTCCTGCTGTTTCCCAGCCAAAACAAATCCCCCCCCCCACACACATGCAGCTCAGTCAGTTAAGCGCGAGACTCTTGATCTCTGGGTCATGGGTTCAAGCCCCACGTTGGGCAAAAGAATCCTACATAGCAAGGGGTTGGACTAGATGACCCTCGTGGTCCCTTCCAACTCTACAATTCTATGATTCTATTATCTTTATTATACTTTTTGTTTTTAAAGAGCCAGAGCTGGACCTAGACTGTGGAGATACATTTCAAATACTCTGCTGTGAAGTTCGCAGAATGACCTGGGGCCAATCACTGTTTCTCAGTGTAGCCCACCTCACAGGGTCGTTGTGATGATAAAGGGGTGGTGGTCTTGGATGAAGGGCAGAGGGCACAAGATGGCCGTCGATATCTTATTCATCCCTATCCACTGACTGCGGAGTCCCTGGAGTTGCCGACCCAACGGCCATGATATGTGTTTGCTGAAACATTTTGAATCTCACAAATAAATCGTTTCCAGATAAAACGCAGTCCTTTCTCACCCTCTGTGCTAGGAGGGAGGGTTGCAGTCTTCGGGGGTTTTATTTTTAAGTTGAATTCAGCCAAATGAGCAGATTCATCACACACAAAAAACACATTTTGCTTTCGTCGATGCAAGGCAATAGAACAACACGGTTGGGAGACATCTGGAAATCATTGCCAGGTCAAAGGCTATCAATGGCTACCACTAGCCACAACTGTCTTTTTTCTACTCTGTTGGAGGCAGGATTGATTGATTGATTGATTGATTGATTGATTGACAAGTGGGGACAGCTGCTGTTGCATTCTGGTCCTGCTTGCAGGGTAATGTGCATTCTGCAGTGACCTCCTTTGCAATGTCTTATTTTGAAATCTTTCAGATGGCATTTTAGATTACTTGTTAATTTGGATCGTCTTGAATGTATACTTTATATTTGATTTTCTTTTGCAATGCTTTATTCTGGATTGGTTTTTTTAAAAAAATTATATTTTTATTGAATTTTACATTACAAATTTAAATTCAAACGTTAATCATCAACACCCTCATTTAGGAGTCCCTGAATGCTTCAACTTCCCTCTGCCCTTCTGTGGTTACCTTTGTCAATCTTTTTCTTTTCAACTGCTTCCTTTAATTTTCTCTATTATTTTTTTTTAAAAGAATCCATTTCTACCATAGTTTTTCGTACTATTCTGGATTGTTTTATTTGACATTCCAACGGAGGTTGTAAATTGCTTTGAGATTTTAAATATATATATATATAAACTACGGGACGCGGGTGGCGCTGTGGGTTAAACCACAGAGCCTAGGGCTTGCCGATCAGAAGGTTGGCGGTTCGAATCCCCGTGACAGGGTGAGCTCCCGTTGTTTGGTCCCAGTGTTTCTGTGTGCTGCTCTGGTTCGCCAGAAGCGGCTTAGTCATGCTGGCCACATGCTGTACGCCGGCTCCCTCGGCCAGTAAAGCGAGATGAGCGCCGCAACCCCACAGTCAGCCATGACTGGACCTAATGGTCAGGGGTCCCTTTACCTTTACCTTTATATATAAACTGGTATAGAAATGAAAACAACAATTTGATAGCTCCTGTAAGAATAGGATGCTCGACTAGAACATTTCGACCTGATCCAATGAATCGTCTTATGTGCTTAATGAAGCTACCATAAATTCACAGTACACATTTCGAAGTATAACGCTGAAGGCTGCCGTTCAGTAAAGCCGAGGAGGGGAACATGTGACTGGACTATAACTCCCATCATACCTGACCGCTGGCCATGCTGGCTGGGGCTGATGGGAGTTGGAGTCCAACAAAGCATCTGATGGGCCACAGATCCTCCAGCCTTGCAGGAAAAGCTGCAAACTTTTCAATAGCCTCTGCCTTTCGTATCTCTAACATCTGTCCGAGATGCAGGGATTAAGCAGGTGAAGCTCTCCCCGGCATTAGATATTTAGTGGGAAACTTGCTATGTTTCGGCGTGGAAACACGGTAAAGCCACAAGAGCATGTCCGGTGGAACAGACTCCCACAAGATCTAGGTGAGATTCTTGCATTGCAGGGGGTTGGACTAGACGGCCCTGGGGGGGGGGGAGTCCCTTCCAGCTCTACAGTTCTATGATTCTATGAAATACGGCGGCTAGTAGAAATGGAGACTTACCTCTCAGTTTAAATTGCCGCGTTCCTTCTTCTTTGCTGTTAGGGAGACCTAAAACTAAGCACAGAAGATATGCAAGTAAACAGAGCCCATTAGGGACAACGGTTCTTCCCCTTTCGGAATCAGAGGTCAGCCCTTGACCTCCTTAGAACAAGAATTCCAAAAAGCCTGTTTGATTTCCTACCTTGTTCTCAAATATGCAAAAATATAAATGGACTGTGGGCAAGGCATCCGAGGAAAACAGACAACATTTTTTTTAAAAAGGTGGGAGAATTATAACACCAGTTCCTAAATTCTGCAACACTCCCCCTCCCCCGGCATTGGTCCCTGGGTCTCCAAGGAGCACATCTTAATGTGACCGATCTCCCCGTTGGGTCCTGGCGTGGCCTCAACTTCCTCATCTGTTGCATGGGTACAGGAGTCAAGCACGCAGACAACTTCTCTCCCCCATTTCCCCCGTCAAACCTGGCTCCTGCTGGTCTTTCCAAAGGTACAAGGGAGGTGGCCGCAGAGTTAAGCCCCTGAGCAGACAAGCACACTCACTCTCTGCAGCCGTCGTCGTCCGTGTTACCCTTCCCTGTCCCAGAATTAGCCACCGCGCATTTATATGAGACGGCGCTCTTGCACCCACAGCCCCACCTTCTCCCACAATCCTCTTGGCCAAATGGCACATCCCCTGACATGTCCAAAGTTCAAGCAAACAGGTCTGAGATGCAACACCGATGGACGAGAGTTTCCAGCGAATATTCGCCTTTAGGAGCCAGCAGACTGTGGGGCTCAGCTGAACAAGAGTTGGGACACTGCCCATTGATAAAGTTATCCCATCCATTACCAACTTTGGAGGCCCGAGAGTTTAGGACATGAAGCAGAGCCCTTCTGGATCAGATCAAAGGTCCATCTAGCCCAGTGCTTCCCAAACCTAGGTCTCCACCTGTTTTTCGGACTACAGTTCCCATCATCCCTGACCACTGGCCCTGCTACCTAGGGATGATGGGATTTGTAGTCCAAAACCCGCTGGTGACCCAAATTTGAGAAACGCCGATCTAGTCCAACGTCCCGTTCTCACAGTGGTCAGATATATGCCTTTGGAGACCCCTCTAGGAGTGCAACAGTGCTCTCCCCATCTTGGGATTCACAAAAACTGATACCTAGAGGCTTACTGACTCCCACAGGGGCTGTTAGCTACTGGCTGCCCCTGGCCTAATCCGCATGGAACCAGCCCTCCATATTAGCAGCTTAAAATGCAGTGAGGTCACGGGAGGCAGGGATGTCTTCACAGGTCCTGATACACAGGACCTCCAGGGGTCCTGATTTTCCAGTCCTGGAATTACAAAAGCCGCCCCGGCTTCTGACTTGATCCCAGAAGGTCCCTATTTCCCCTGCCAGCACTGAGTTCTGGGAGCAGGAAGAGCCGGCGTTTGTCCAAAGTGATGACGATGGCGGCTGTGAGGGAGCATCCCATTGCCTCTCCATGGCTGCCGCTGCCAGCCTCCTCCCTTGGGCAACTCATAATAATAATAATAATAATAATAATAATAATAGTTAATTTTATTTATACCTCGCCCTCCCTGGCCAGAGCCGGGCTCAGGGCGGCTAACACCAATAAAATTAAAAATATAATAGGGGGAAAAGAGAGGGGGGAACCAATTTAAAATAAAGGTTAAAATGCAATTTAAAATGTCTTGCAGGCCCTGCAATTTAAATGCAATTTAAAATGTCTTGCAGGCCCTGCGGAAAGATGTCAAATCCCGCAGGGCCCTGGTCTCTTGGGACAGAGCGTTCCACCATGTCGGGGCCAGTACTGAAAAGGCCCTGGCCCTAGTTGAGACCAATTTAACCACTTTGCGGCTCAGGACCTCCAAAGTGTTGTTATTTGTGGGCCTTAAGGTCCTCCGTGGGGCATACCAGCTGCTGGAGAGCAGAGCAGGAGAGGCTGGCACCCCTGAGGCCCAACCCTGTGTTGTTGCACCGGCCTTGGGGGGCAGGCAGAGGGAAGGCTGCCCTGGGTGGGTAGAAAGGGGGAGCGGAGCACAAGGAGTCTTGGTGTGTGTGTGTTTTTTTTTAAAAAGATGCTTTGTGATCAAAAATCCAAATTAATTTCCATTATTAAGTGACTTCCTCAAATCCTTCCTAACTGATTTTCATTAAAACTCATTTAGCAATTTTCCAATATTCACTTTCTAGTATAATTAACTAGTTCAAATTATTAACTTCCTTTCTTTCCATCATGATCTCAATCCATAGTATTATACAGTTCAACATACTTTAATCCTAAACCAATTGGATACTTGCAAGTATTTCCACTTATATTATAATATTTAGCTAGATATTCCTTAAATTTCTTCCAATCTTCTTGATATTTCTCCTCTTTATGATCACAGATTCTATATGTTTGTTTGTTTTTTCTTTTTATATGTTTTCTTTTTTGTGTTGCGTTGTATTGGTTATAAATTTGGAAAATTCATTAAAAAAATAATTGAACAGTAAAAAAAGATGCTTTGTGCATCTGCATCTAATTCCGCCCGTTTCTTAAATTTATTTATTGGTGTGTGTTTCTCTTTTTGTTAATCTGCCAAAGAATAAATTAAAATAAAAAAACGGGATTAAGGGGTTTTCTCACGATGGTGGAGAACGTGTGTGCTGTTTTTCATTGGTGACAAAGTCGCCCTTCTTTGGGTAGCATGGACAAAAAAATTCACCAGAGGGAGAAACTCACGTCATTTGAGGGAAAACGTGTCAAAGGGAAAAACTGGAACACTATATTCTGGGATGCCATCTTTCCATTTGTTTCTCCTGAGAGCACAGTGGTCATTTTGGGCGCTGTGATCTCTCATGTCATGGTTCCCCCCCCCCCCAAGATTATGGCCACAGGGAAGGGGGAACTATGGTGTGCCCAAAATGGCCGCCATGTTCTCGCTAGGGGAAAAAAAACTGGAATGTCACAGTTTTTGCAGGACAGTTGAGGGGGATTGGGTATGTTCACATTACGGCTTCCAGTTTTCTAATGGGATTGAAGCTGGTTTGAGGGGAAAGCCCACATTGAACAACAGGATTTGTCAAGAAACTACAGGATTGTCATGCATCGTGACTAATGCCTTGTGAGCGACGATGGGAACATGGCCTCACAAGAGCAGGCCCTGAGGTTGCCCTCGCCCGCACGCCTCTCTTCCTCCCTTCAGTCCAAAACAAACTTCACACAAACATAAAAAAATTCCTTCCAGTAGCACCTTAAAGACCAACTAAGTTAGTTCTTGGTATGAGCTTTCGTGTGCATGCACACTTCTTCAGATACGTATCTTGGTATGAGCTTTCGTGTGCATGCACACTTCTTCAGATACGTATCTTGGTATGTGCTTTCGTGTGCATGCACACTTCTTCAGATAGGTATCTGAAGAAGTGTGCATGCACACGAAAGTTCATACCAAGAACTAACTTAGTTGGTCTTTAAGGTGCTACTGGAAGGAATTTTTTTATTTTGACTATGGCAGACCAACACGGCTACCTATCTGTAACTTCACACAAACATGTGTGTGTGTGTGTGTGTTTAAGTTTTCTGTTTTATAAATTTAGAGTATTCATTTAAATAGCCTTAAAATATCAATGACTTCCATTCTTCTCTTTCCATGGTTCGTTTTACATGACATAAACCCCTGCCATATTTTACACAAACTAAACCATTCGGTATTCCATTATTACATCCATCAAAACTTATTTACACTGCTGAATTTATCTTAATGCTGCCAATGTTTTCAAGTGTACACAATTCCCCCTCATATATTCAAGAAATGTTCTCCAATCTTCTTTAAACGTATGTTTTTCTTGTTCTCTTATTCTATATTTTAGGTCTGCAAGCTGCACATATTCCATCGGTTTAAGTTGCCGTTCTTCTTTAATGGGGACCTCGCTTGTGGGCTGGTCCACAAGAATTTGTAGTGATTTCAGATAGAACAGCGAAGGCATTGGCTCTGATGGGCACTTTTCAAGGAGGAGGAGGAAGCCTCACTGAACATGGCTGCCTTGGTGTTGAGATAAGATGGAAGCCGTCCAGAGTGTCTGGGGAAACCCAGCCAGATGGGCGTGGTATAAATAATAAATTATTATTATTATTATTATTATTAAGTCCAGTGGGATGATTCTGAATGAGGAATTGGGCTTTTGCCCTGGTGGATATCTCAGTCAGTAGAGCATGAGACGCAGTACAGTGGTACCTCAGGTTAAGTACTTACCGTATTTTTCGCTCTATAACACGCACCAGACCATAACACGCACGTAGTTTTTAGAGAAGGAAAACAAGAAAATAATTCTAAACGAAATAGTGGATATATGATTTTTGTGGTTCATGCTGTGGCCACAGACATGTGATCTGACAGTTTGGAGTAGCCCAATGCAAAAATCCTGAGGATCCATGTGGATCCATGCTTTGTAAGCACGGAGGAGGGAAGGAAGGGAAACCATGGATCCTCTGCTCATGACTGCAGCAGATCCCCCCCATGCCCCCCATAGGCATTTCCTCCATAACACGCACAGACATTTCTCCTTACTTTCTTTTTTTATTTTATTTTATTAAGGATTTTCTTGTTTTACAGAAGTGTAGTGCCTCATTTTTGGTTTGTTTTTTTCATGTAACATTTTTACAAATCCATTTCATTTGTTGAGGCATTAGGGGGAGAAGAAAAAAGAGAGAGAGAAGAAAAGGGGGGTGGCAGGGGGGAAGATGGATGGGGGTGGGGTCGGGTGGCGGTGTTTCTATTATGTTTAATGTGTGTAGAGTTTGGTGTCAGCGTTGTTTGTGTTGTTCACTTGTGTTCCTTTGGTGGAGAGAGAGGTTGGGGTTGGCCTAGGGTGTGATTGTTTGCTTGTGATTGGCTGTGGTGGTCTTTGTTTTCGTGTGTGAGTGAGGTGGGTGGGTGTTTTGGATCAAGTTAGCCAATTTCTCCTTACTTTCTAGGAGGAAAAAAGTGAGTGTTATGGTGCAAAAAATACGGTAATTTGTTCCGGAGGACCGTTCTTAACCTGAAACTGTTCTTGACCTGAAGCACCACTTTAGCTAATGGGGCCTCCTACTGCCGCCGTGCCACCGGAGCACGATCTCTATTCTCATCCTGAAGCAAAGTTCTTAACCCGAGGTATTATTTCTGGGTTAGCGGAGTCTGTAACCTGAAGCGTATGTAACCTGAAGTGTATGTAACCCGAGGTACCACTGTACATGAGTTTGAACTAGTTGACCCTTGAGGTCCCTTGTAACTCTATGGTTCCATGATTCTGTCCGCAGCAGCAAAGTGTTAACTATGCCTGAATGCAACACAGGATCCTCCCTGGAAAAATTCCACAAAGGTGCAGTATGGGCATAACTTTTCTCTCTGTGTGTACAGTCATACCTCGGGTTACAGACGCTTCAGGTTGTGCTTTTTCAGGTTACAGAGTTGCCGAAACCTGGAGGTATCGGAACGGGTTACTTCCGGGTTTCGGGGGTCTCGCATGTGCAGAAGCGCGAAATTGCACTTTGCGCATGTGCAGAAGCACTGAATCACAACCCGTGCATGCGCAGATGCACCGCTGCGGATTGCGAACATGCTTCCCGCACAGATCACGTTTGCAACCCGAGCGTCCACTGTATACACAGTGTGGAAAGTAGTTGTGTGAACGCACTGACTGCTCCAGAAGCAGTGGAACAAGGCCTCCCCCCCCAACCCGCCACACCCGGCCAGTCTGTGCTCGGTGATGTCTCCATCCCAGCCCCGGGCTGGACCTTTCTTTGAAGCGCCTCCCCCAGCAATGGGCAAGGCCTGGTCGGCTGCAAGTCCAAAGGGCTGTTTATTCAAGGATGCAAAGTGATGAGCAGGCAGAGTTTGGGCAGACAAGGACAGTTTGCTTAGGCCTTGTGCAATGTTTGTCCCCCGGTCACTGATCAACCAACTTTATTCTGGAGGAGCTTCAAAAAAACCAACCCACCCCCCACCTCTCACAAGCAGAGGAAATCTCTAGGCACCAAGCGGGAGACTTGGCTGGGGGGAGAGGAGAAGACACTGCTGGTTTATAACTAAGATCCATCAGTGTGGCTTCCTGATAAATACTCCTTTCTGAGCACTATCAATCAACCCTGGAACATGTGATGGGAGTATAACGACAGGGGCTGCTTGAGAGCATCCAGTATGCCACTTTGTCAACCTGATGCCTTCCAGATGTTTTGGACTACAACTCCCATCAGCTGGGGCTGATGGAAGCTGCAGTCCAAAACATCTGGAAGTCACCAGGCTGACAAAGGCCATAATATGCTTTTCTAGGGAGCGGCACATTTCAGGGATTAGGGGGGGAAACTTTCTCCTCCAAGCAATGCGGCTTCCAGGCAGCCCAGACACATTTCTTTTTCAGATATTAACAACTGTTCTCAGATTTTATTGCTATTGTTATTACAGTGCTGCCTCGCAAGACGAAATTAATCCGTTCCGCGAGTCTCTTCGTCTTGCGGTTTTTTCGTCTTGCGAAGCACGGCTATTAGCGGCTTAGCGGTTTTAAGAAAAAGGAAACAAACTCGCAAGAACTCGTAAGACGTTTCGTCTTGCGAAGCAAGCCCATAGGGAAATTCGTCTTGCGGAACGACTCAAAGAACGGAAAACTCTTTCGTCTTGCGCGTTTTTCGTCTTGCGAGGCATTCGTCTTGCGAGGTACCACTGTATAAGGTTGCCAGCCGACCAGGAAGAAGAAAAGCTATTTAAGCCCCCTGCTTTAGACAGCAGTTTGATATCGAGACATGAGCAAATGTAGCTTTTCACTGTGATAGGAATTTTGAGGTCTTAGATATATGGCAATGTTCATAACTGCACGTACATAGATCAGCATAGGAACACCGACCTGAAGCCATTTTGATTCCTAAACTGAGCAAATGTTTTCTCTGCAAGGTCAAAGGAAAATGGAAAAGCCTCCCCATTGTCTTTTCCTTCACAAATCCTGTCTTAAGGGTATGTCTGTGTTTGAATAGGGTGTGAGCCTGTGACATGGCCCAGGAACTAAGTATTTATCATTACAAAAGATTAGCCAGGCTCCCCAGGCAACCCAATCAAGTAACCTGCCAGACAGGAGATAAACAAGGACAGGAGAAAAACAACATTCAAATTTCTGTTTAGACCGCCTTTTCTGTGATGTATGTATGGTGTTTCTGGGGGTGGTCTTGATCTACAGGGTGGCAATTTCAAAAGTCTTTATAAGGCTTTGCGGCCATTTTTCTGGGTCTCCCTCCTCCTCTCCTGCAGGTGAGGGGAGCACCCTGTTGCAACAGTTCAATAAAGATCAAGCTTACTAGCTGCTTTGCTTCTCAATATTCTCTGGTTGGCCTCTGTTGTTCTGTCCTACCAATAGGGAACCTATGTAAGGACTCTATATGGGCTCTTGGATACCCCATAAGGGAAAAGGCCAATTTTTGTTTACAACATCACCCAGCATTCAGGGAACTATGAACTTCCCCTGATTCCTGTAGCTGCAGCTTTTGTTTCAAAAAAGAAAAGAAGAAGTTGTCAACCTTCCAGTTGCGGGCGATCGCTTGTCTGTGTTATTTACTCATTTCCCTTTTTCTGAATCTCCCCTTTCCACCCAGAAGGGGAGCAGACGCACAGGAGGTCAGGAAATGTTGCTCTGATTCCATGCGGGCTTGAAAAGCGTTGAAAAGACTTTTATTCCAAGATTGAGGTGGCAGCCCCATAAACTTTGCAATGCAAAGGAGAGTGAGAAACCAGTTTGGTTTGGTACTGATGGTGCTCATCAGTACATACACACAGACACACACACACTCTGCACCCACCAATCCCCTCACACGTCCTTCCCTCTCTCCTGCTATGGAGATAAAAATTGTGTCGTCCTTTCTACAGCGGAGAGGAGATGCTTTGGGGTGTTCAATGAGGCAACAGCACAAAATAACTTGAGATGGAACCTCTCCTGCAGCCTCACCACCTTAAAAAAGGTCTATGCCTGCGGTGGCGGGTGGCGCTGTGGTCTAAACCACAGAGCCTAGGGCTTGCCGATCAGAAGGTCAGCGGTTCGAATCCCTGCGACGGGGTGAGCTCCCGTTGCTCGGTCCCTGCTCCTGCTAACCTAGCTCCACAAGATGCACCTGACCATAAGATGCACCTAGTTTTTAGAGGAGGAAAACAAGAAAATAAAATTCTGAATGAAACAGTGGATGTATGATTTTTGTGGTTCATGCTGTGGCCACAGACATGTGATTTGATGGTGAGTTTGGGGTATCCCAATGCAAAAATCCTGAGAATCCATGTGGATCCGTGCTTTGTAACCACGTTTTTGTTTTTAAATATTTTTTTGCGGCCCAAAGCAACAGTGGTTGCGTGATTTTTTTATGTAGGCTATAGCGATGGACATGCTATGTGATCTGATGGTGAATTTGGGGTGACCCAATGCAAAAATCCTGAGGATCCATGGGCTTTTACCTCCCCCCTCCCAGGCAGCCTCCTTTATCTCTAGCGCCAATCAGCTGCTTCCTTTCAACACTCCCTTCCCTCTTGTTTGCCTTAGTGTCTTTTCCTTAGCTGGAGCAGTTTTTTGCTCCTCCTTTTCTTCTAATTTCTCTCCTCATTGCTTTAGTCTTCCTGTCTCCTCTCCTTGCAAGTTTGCTGTCTTTACCTCCCCCCTCCCAGGCAGCCTACTTTATTGCTAGCGTCCCTTATCTCCCTCCCCGATTGCTTGCCGATTAGCGACTTTGTTTCAACACCCACTTCCCTCTTTCAAAAAGAAAAAAGAAAAAAGCATGATCTGCTTTTCTCCCCTGGGCAATTCGCTCCATAAGATGCACTGACATTTCCCCTTACTTTTTAGGAAGAAAAAAGTGTCTTATGGAGCGAGTGAAAATACGGTATCGATGTTGGATATTCTCTCTGTGTGTGAGAGAATCATTTGTTCCAGAAACAGAGAAGAATGGAGAAGAAGATTCAAGAAGCAGCAGAAGGCTGAGATTGTTTTGTCTATGCAAGGACATTTTCTGTGGGAACTCGGCCCTCCAGCTGTTTTGGGACTACAATTTCCACCATTCTTGACCACTGGTCCTGTTAGCTAGGGATGATGGGAGTTGTAGTCCCAAAACATCTGGAGGGCTGAGTTTGGGGATGCCAAATCATCCATCAGAGGTTGATGGATTGATCCAACAATCTAAGCCCACCACCCTCCAAAGTCCAACTTGGAAAAGTGGGTTGGGACCATTCACCTGTCCATCACCTGATGTCACAATGACGTCAGGGAAATGACACATATTTGAGGCTGTGTACATACTAGACTTCAAACACGTTGTAAGTATATTCTTTGCCTCAAAGAATTGTGGGTGCAGTAGTTTACTCCTCACAGGGTTACCATTCTCAGCAAATGTGCTTTAAAGGTATATTGCATATATTCGGACCTGAGTTCAGGAGAAAGTTGCTCTAAGTGATGACTAGATGATTGGCAGTTGCAGCAACCTTCTTTGAAGATGCTTGGCATTAGGAGTGCACCTTCAGAAGAGGTTTAGGATTGCGATTAATGGGAAACCCTTTGCAGTCCCTACAGAAAGAAAAATTAAAAGCAGAGCATTTTTCCCTCTGTAGAGGAAGCGGATTGAAATCAAAGCTATATCTTCTACCCTTGCTTGGATGCACACACAACAAAGTTCAAAGAAATGTGCATTTTGAGGGATGGCTGTGTTTCGGTTCATTCCTGCATCTACAGGGGTTGGCTAGATGACTCTATGGTTCTATGTATTGTTTTGCAAAGTGTGAATTAGGCAAGTTCACTTTTAAATGCAAACTGAATCAAATTTCTCTCCCATCTCTATTTCAGGGATCTGGGGGAAAGGCTGGATTTTGTACTTTTGTCAACTTAAAACAGTTAGTCCAACCTCGCTCTGTTTCTCTAGCATACACGCACACATGGTCTCAGATGCAATTTTCTTTGAGAATTCACTCCTGCGACTTTCAAAGTTCTTTTGTGAGAGAAGATGATGGGGTGTGATCCTTTGAAGCGCAAACAACTGTGGAGTCTGGCCGTGTGAAAATTTGAACGCACATGAAATACCTTGTGGGAGGGGAGAAGAGAGGAAGAAATAGTTTTGCTGGTGGGGCAACTTCAGGAAATTGCTTGAGAACCTGGGAAGGGGGAAGGAACCCAAATCACAATTCTTCCTGCCCCACGATGAAACCTTTGGAAGAAAACCTAATCAATAAACAGATAACCATTGCAATAACAATCGAGATTACAGAGCGAGGAATCTTCAGTTTATTTGAGGGTAATAAATGATTCCAATAAATGCATAACAAAAAAATTGAAAATGGAGGAGCCGAGGAGAGGTACAGCCAAGCGGCCCTGCCTCCTCCTCCTCCCAGATTTTCCTGCACCTGGAGAGAAATAGATGTTCCTCCACTGCAACCTGCTGGCGGTGGAGAGTCGGAAGCAGATCTCCCTTCCAAACAGAGGTGTGCGATGGTGAGGGAAGGGATGGACTCAGGCAGAGCCATCGCTGGAAAACGTCGCCTTGACTTTGTCCTTCACCTGCTGGAATCTTTCAGAGAGCCAGTTCCTGCCAATGGGAAGGGAACAGTGAAGGAGCCATGCTGCCCTCGCCAGGGTCTGTGCAAGACACGGCACTTGATCGAGGTGGGCACCCTCCCCCCTCCCACCCCCACGCTACCCCTCCTCCTCTCCTCCTTCCCCCAATTGGCTGTTAAACAGTTCTGCCCCCTTTAATGAGGAAAATAAGTGAGGAAAATTCTCAGGGATGATTCACACCCTGGCCTTTCATACTGCATCACGGTGTGGTACGCTGGTTTGACATCAACTGATAGGACGTGCCTACAGAGGGTGGTGAATACAGCACAAGATATTATGGGCTGCCCTGTGAATCCGCTGGATGAAACAGCGGAAGAAGGTTGCCTCAGGAGAGTGAGGAAAATTCTCAGGGATGATTCACACCCTGGCCGGCACTTCCTTGATCTCCTGCCCTCGGGCAGAAGATATAGAAGTATGATTAGTCGCACCAACAGGGTAAAGAACAGCTTCTATCCTGGCCTGTTAGGCTGCTGAATGAAAAGATGACAACAGGGCAACTGACTTTTGGGTTTGGTGGGTGTGCGTCAGTAAACGAGGGGAATTAAGACTAAGAGAGTTGAGTGGGGTGTGCTTGTGTAATCTCACTGTATACAAGTTGTACAAGTGACAATAAAGTTACAGATAGGTAGCCGTGTTGGTCTGCCATAGTCAAAATAAAGAAATTCCTTCCAGTAGCACCTTAAAGACCAACTAAGTTAGTTCTTGGTATGAGCTTTCGTGTGCATGCGAAAGGTATCTGAAGAAGTGTGCATGCGAAAGGTATCTGAAGAACTGTGCATGCACAGGAAAGCTCATACCAAGAACTAACTTAGTTGGTCTTTAAGGTGCTACTGGAAGGAATTTCTTTATTTTGAAGTGACAATAAAGTATTTCAATGATTTCAATAATGCAGTGGTGGCGGCGGCAGCCTCCTGAAATCTGCCTTGCCCCCTTCTCTACCTTGCACAGAGGTGAGCAAGGTCTTTCTTCAGGGGGAGGCATTCTGGGGGCAAGGGGGCCCGGCGGAGAGCACCTACATCACCACCAGTCCACAAGAGTGTCTGAAATGAATTTCTAGCTGCCGTGGCAAAGGGGCAGTGACTGGGGAGAGTGCTTTTTCGCCCTGCCACATTCTATCCTGCTCTACTCTCTCCACCTACTGGTGGCTGGAGGAACTGTTATTTCTCTTGAGATACCTGTTGAGATTGGGGAAAGATGTTGCTCTCTGCAGATCCTTGCTACCACTGTGGCCCCTTTTCCTTTGCAACCCCCCCCCCAAATGCAGGGCCTGATGCCTTCTAGCCAATCTAGCCGGAATTTAGTTGGAGCCTAACTCTGCACTCTGAGAGAGAAAATATAAGAACCCGCCTTATACTTAGCCTGAATTTAGCTCCATCCATCTAGCTCAATATGGTCTAATCTGACTGGCAGAGGTTCTCCAGGGCTTTATACAGTGGCCATTCCTAGCCTTTCTCTGGAAATGCTAGGTGTCAGACCTTCTGCATGCAGAGCCACTATGCTACAACCCACAGGAGCTTTCGGGTTCCTTCTGGGCCTTAATGAGAATTGGTGAAAAGACATAATTCAGATTCATCAAGGAGCATGACTTTGTTGTTGTTGGAGCTTCCTTTTATGCCAGCCCACTTTCTAAGTAGAAGAGTTTGGATTTGATATTCCGCTTTATCACTACCCTAAGGAGTCTCAAAGCGGCTAACATTCTCCTTTCCCTTCCTCCCCCACAACAAACACTCTGTGAGGTGAGTGGGGCTGAGAGACTTCAGAGAAGTGTGACTGGCCCAAGGTCACCCAGCAGCTGCATGTGGAGGAGCGGAGACGCGAACCCGGTTCCCCAGATTACGAGACTACCGCTCTTAACCACTACACCACACTGGCTCTCTATTCAAGTAGTTAGGTGAGATATTTTGCTAGGCTAGGGGGCTCAGGGCAGGTTCCGTGGCGCACAAAACTCTGTCTGCTTCATGTGTCTCAGCAGTTGCCCCCCCCCCCCCCCGAAGTTTTGTCCACACTATGGTTCTGAGGCACATTTGACATGCACCCTTTCCCTCAAAGAATTCTGGGCACTGTAGTTTCTCCCTCACAGAGTTAGAATTCCCAGCAACCATGAACAAACTGCAATGCCCAGAATTCTTTTCTTGGATGGGGAGAATTCTGTGCGTACACAGCCCTGGGTTTCAGGCCTTGCAAGGAAACCACCGGAAAATTCACCTGGCTTTGGTGATCGGCTCACTGTTGTGGAACTCCTGGAAAGCTGTTTTGGTCCTCTCTCCAGCGTTGTCCATAAAAGTCTGAACATTGCGCTGGAAGTTCTCAAACCTTTGAGACAGGGAGGGCTCTGTCGGCTCAACCTCAGCGGAGGCTTAGAGAAAGCAAAGAGAACAGTGGCAAAGGCAGTGAGAAATGGATTGCACAGCTTGGAAACTAAACATATCTGGTTTTGCAATATGCCCCGACTCCCCTCCTTCCTCCTGCTGTTCTCTGATTCTCTGGTTGGCCCTAAACACGTCCTTGTGTTGCATCTTCATCGACATGAATGATTCAAGTGAACCAAGGTTATGCAAAACTGCCAAAAGCTAACCTCGGTTAGTATGGCACAGTCACATCTTACGTGTAATTAGCTAGCGTGGTTTCAACCTTGCACGGTTGAAACAAGTTTCAATTGAACCAGGGTATGCAAACCTAGCTAAAAATTAACCTCGGTTAGTTAGGGCTGCCATATTTTGAAGAGCGAAAAAAGAGGACACATTTGCCAACTTCTACTTTTAACTATGGATTGCCATGACGACTCTCATTTTTAATACCCCTACTATATGTAGGCTATAGAAGCTGTGATATATTGCTAGTATTCATGTTCTTAACTTTCAACAATTTTCATATAAATTTTGATTCTTGCCAGTGCTATAGTATCTGAAACCTTCCTAATGGCTGAAGAGGTGATAACAGAGAGATTGAACTCTCTCGTGCCACTTACACAGTCAGCTATCAGACAAAATATTCATATATTTCCAATTATATGACTCCAACCTATTACGAAGAAGTCTGACGTAAAATACAAATTACAGCCAATTGAACTTTTCCCTTTTTTGCTTAATAATGAAAGGCAGATTCCCGCCCCACTCCACACACAACAAAAGGATGCATAAAGGTACCTAAATTTAAAAGTAAGGAAGAACGTATCCTGCCCACATAGTAAAAAACACAATTTTTAATTTCCATGCCCAGTTCAAAAGCCACTTAAAATCCATGACCTTTGGGAACAATAAGCAAAGGGAAAGGGGAATGTAAAGGACAAAACAGAAATATAAAAAGGCAACCTAGACTGTGGGGGCGAAGCAATTGCTTCTACACCAGCAAAACACACGTGCACCTACAACTCTGAGCCACCATAGCATTAAAGAGAGATGCCTCCTCTATTTCTTTTTAAGATGCACAGATTGGGGGATGAACCCCTGCATTTGATGTGGGTAAACATGGAAAATAACCACAAGGAAAGGGGGGGGAGGGAGGAGAGACAGAACATGCAATCGACTGAGACAACACCTAGCGCTAGGAAGCGCCAACCTTGGTTACAGTCAGCGCAGATGTAAAGCTGAGCCATGGTTAAGGCTGACAAGGGAAGGGAGGCTCGTTCATGTCAAAGTGCTGAGAAGGAGACAAGAGGCGGAGCCTGACCTCTCCCAAACTCTTAACCAGGGTTAAGGTATCAACCATTAAGCCTTTGGCGTTGGGCCATGGGGCTGCTGTATTACCCCAAAGCAAAGTGGTGTGCTATGGTTGCTACCTCTATGGTCTAGTTTTCTCCTCTGGAAGAGAGAAAGAGAGCGCATCCAGCAGGAGGAGCAGTCTACCTGGTTATGGCTCTGGATTCTAGATTTGAGGCGAGAGGTACCAGCTAAAGGAGCCTGGAAGAGCTGCTCTTCTGTGCTCAGCCAGAATGGAAGCTGGGATGGAGCAAAGATAGGGTGGTACCCCAGACACACAGAGAAGTGAGACTGGGGACCCCTCTGCTCTTTCTAAACCCACGACAGTGGAGCATAAGGGGGAGGTTGGATTGCAGCCTATGTGTTTTGATTCATGAAACAAACAGGATTCCTCTCCTAAAGCGCACACCACAAAACTCCAAAATGGGAAATCGTTTTGATTTTGATTTCTTTAAACCTGCGATCTCTAAGGTTCCTCCTGCTGTCTGTTAGAAACGTGCAACAGCAGGGATCATTCAGTTTGCAGCTTAAGGGTTAATTCTGACGCTAGCAAGCAAGCGAAAAAAGGAACTGGTGGAGGTGTTGCTTAGCAACTAAACATAGTGGCATGCTCTTTGCTGAGATAGCACATGCTGTGATTGGCTGTGAAGTTCTGGAGGAGCTTTTCTCTATGTTCGGCTGAATGTCTTCCTGCCCTGCACAAGGCCTGAATTAAGAAACACCCCCCACCACCAGAAAAAATAATAATCCGCTCTCTAGTTCTTTCTCCTCAAATTATACAGTGTTTTGTTTTCCTCAGTAAAGTTTTACCAAGTCTTTTCTCATTATATAAGTGACTTTTGTTAACACTCTCCAGATCACGTCCAGCCCGCCTCCCCCTCTTATTTTTAAGCCTCTGTTGCTTCCAAACCTCACACCCACTGAACATCAATGCCCAACGCAGATTCTGCCCACAAACTTGGCCAGCTGCAGATCCAAACCCGGCACTGATGGGAAGCCAAATTTTCTCTGGCCAGGAAAAAGAAGTGTTGGTGCTTTCATATGAGAGAGAAAAAAATATGTTGCCCAGCTGCAGTGATAGGATTTGCACAGACATGTCAAATGGGAAGAGCTGTCAGAGGGAGGGGCTTATTTTGGGCCTGGGGTGTGTGCGTCCGGGAGCAGGAAGGTGTGGAAAGGATCCTTTGCCAAACCAGCGTAACTAGAATTTCCAAATTAGCCAGTGGAAGGGAATAGATGCAGTCTAGCCTGTTCCAGTCGCATTGGTGGCGCTGCATAATGAGCTGAGAAAATGTTTTCGGCTCCTACCTGTCACAGCAAACAAAGCCATGAGGACCACTGCCACGGAAACCGCAAGCTGCATGGTGTTTTAGGGTCTTTGAGTTCCTGGAGGAAAAAAGGAAGGAAGGAAACAAGGGCATATATAGGTGGAGTTGGTTAATAACGGTGACAATGGTGTTGAAACACTCATGTGCTGCCTGATGACTGTGCCTAAGGTTGCTTCCACATGACTAAGTAATCCTGAACTGTTCTCACAAAATTTGTGTGGAGCTTCGATGCCATCAGCCGTTCATTGAGTATTTATTCTGATTTGCCTGCAGGGAGGTCAGATGACATTGCATCCAGCCAGCTATATCACCTCACACTTCCCAGGGCTTTCCCCATTACTTTCCTTCCAGCAAGAAGTCCAGTTTTGAGAGGTGGGTTTGTTGCACAAGATTAACTTCAGTTGTGCAGCCTGAGTTTGCTGGTATGCGATCAAACCCCACCCAGAACTAGCAACAGCCTGGAAGCACCCTAAGAGGCGCAGGGGCAGGGATGGTTTAAAAGGAGAGAGAGTTGGCAACCCTTGCAGCAGAAATCTTCCGCACCTTTACCAGGTTCAATACACATTGTAAAATTCTCAACAACACTGCAAATGGCTTCTTTTTCTTTCCATGTGCTCCTTCACTGTCCTCCCGTCCCGTCTCTGATTCCCCACCTCCACCCAGAAATGGAATGATGTTCTGCCTCCTCTCTTGAAGGACGGCGACAGACGATTGCCACCTGTCACCTGAAAAGGCACCGGTGCGTTTCACAGCTCGCCAGCTGTCAGGCAAAGCTTCACCCCAGCATAGCAATGCTGTTATGGAAGGATCCTTCACCGGCTGAATTTCTGCCTGGTATGAAACTCACGATGGCATGAACTCTCCATTAAGGAAGGAGGAAAGGCAGGGGTCAATGCAGCCATGTTAGATGACTCCTAATAAATCTGATTCGCTTGCATGGCTGTCTGCTCTTGGTTTTGAAGAGCTTCTGACAGCGATTTTGGGGAGGGGGCATGTCAAAGCTTCACCTGCTTCATGCAGCTGTTAAAGGCATAAAAACGCAGGAAGATCCTTTTATACCAGTGGTTTAGTATTGTATACTCTGGCTGGCAGCTGCTTTCCAGGGTTGCAGCCTGGAGACGTCCCAGACCCACCTAGAGAGGCCGTGGGTCAAATCTGGGATTTTATGCATGCAAATCAGGTGTTCTACTACGGCTAGGAAGGGACGCGGGTGGCGCTGTGGGTTAAACCACAGAGCCTAGGACTTGCCAATCAGAAGGTCGGTGGTTTGAATCCCCGCGACGGGGTGAGCTCCCGTTGTTTGGTCCCTGCTCCTGCCAACTTAGCAGTTCAAAAGCACGTCAAAGTGCAAGTAGATAAATAGGTACCACTCCGGCGGGAAGGTAAACGCCGTTTCCGTGCGCTGCTCTGGTTTGCCAGAAGCGGCTTAGTCATGCTGGCCACATGACCCAGAAGCTGTACACTGGCTCCCTCAGCCAGTAAAGCGTGATGCGTGCCGCAACCCAAGAGTCGGCCATGACTGGACCTAATGGTCAGGGGTCCCTTTACCTTTACTACGGCTAGAAAATTGCAACCCTCTGTTAGTGGCAAAAGCTAAATCAACATCTTGGAAAAATGAGGCAAAAAGCTTTCTTAGGGTTGCACTTCATTGCCACCTCCCTCTGCCCACCAAACTTTCTGAACCTTGCTCCCCTCTTCTGAGTCTGTAGTCCCGTCTGTTTGCCCCCACACCACTCCCCAATCCTGCACTTTGCTCGGTCTCATGTTCTTAGATTTGCTTCATTTTTTTTTAAAGGCTCTGTTGCTGTTTTTGAAAAGCAACGCAGCAGGCAGTCATTTAACAGGTGAAGCTCTCCCTCGCATGGAGATGCAGCGAAAGCAACAGCTTTCCCTGCTGAATTTCTGTGCAGTAAATTCCCGCTGTTAAAGACGCAGGAATGAGGCCACTCAGAGAGAGAAAGTGCTCCATCTTCACACACTTCTCATTTAAGATGCCATCGCCAGGGGCTCTGCATTAACTTGCCACGTCTAGATTTTGAAATAATAATAATAATAATAATTTGACTCTAATTTAGTCACCCCGTTTGAATTCCCCTTTCCCCACATGCCAAATGAATCCATTTCTATAGTTCCACTTACTTGCAGTTGGGAGTGGAGACGAGAATCCAAGGTGAAATGGGAATTCCTTCCCAGCTGCTCCAGCTGCTCCCTATAAACCTAGCACCCTGCCTCCAACATCCGCCCCTCGGAGGGCAGCAACCTGAGACTTGCTGCTCTTTCTCCTCCCCTCCGCAATTGGGAGGTTGCTCCATCCCTCCCAGAAATTTAAACCGCAGCCAGGGATGCTGTAAGAAAAGAAGGCAAGTGTGTGTGTGTGTGTGTGTGTGTACGCACAATCCCATTTCCTCAAACTTTAAAGTCACTGGGAAGTTGGGGGTGGGGGAGAGAGAGGGAACCACCTTCCACCCAGCCCCGTTTGCTTGTACTTTTGGTCTGGCTGAGCAGTTTGCAAAAAGGCTGGGGGAAAGAAGAGGCCTGCCCCCCCTTCTTGAGGCTTCCCGGATAGGGTTTTGCCTCTAAGATGCTTTCGTGATCTGGAAGGATAAATAGCCCTGGGGCACAGTTAAAGGATAGCTCAGCTGGTTAGAGCATGGTGCTGATAACACGAAGGTCGCAGGTTCGGTCCCCCTGTGGGATAGCTGCATATTCCTGCGTTTCAGGGGGTTGGAGTAAATGATCCTAAAGGTTCCCTCCCAGCTCTACGATTCTATGAATAATAATAATAATTTATTATTTATACCCTGCCCATTTTGCTGGGCGTCCCCAGCCACTCTGGGCGGCTTCCAACAAAATATTAAAATACAGTAATGTATCAAACGTTAAAAGCTTCCCTAAACAGGGCTGCCTTCAGATGTCTTCTAAAAGTCTGGTAGCTGATGTTCTCTTTTCTTTGACATCTGGTGGGAGGGCGTTCCACAGGGCGGGCGCCACTGCTGAGAAGAGATTATGGTCTCTCAAGTCATATTTCCCCCCCAGTTTTTAAGTTCACACATGGAAGCACTTGCGCCTGATTCTCAAAACGCTCAGTCTGTGGGGGCTTCCTGAAAGTCTCAGATTTGGAATTTACATTTTCAAAGGTCGTCGTCTGTCTCTAACCTTCTGAGGTAGCCTCAAGGCCACCACAGTTTGGAAGGCTACAAAAGAGGAATTGACAAATTCGAGGAAGATAAGGCTATTCAATGGCTGCTAGACATGATAGCTATGTTCTGTCTACGCAGTCGGAGGCAGTCATCTTTCTGGAAACTGCCGGAGGGGAGAGGGCTCTTGGGCTTGCAAGTTTCCCACAGGTATCTGAGTGGCCCCTGTGATATGCTATCGATTGGCCTGATCCAGTGGGTTCTTCTCATGTTCTTTGGGTCAGCAACATGCATAGGATGTGAGTGGTGCGACTCAAAAAGGAGGCTCCTTTGCTCAGACAGAGAGCTCATGTTTTGCAAGCAGAACATCCTGGGTCTAATCCCTGCTACCTTCAATTTTAAAAGAGATGATCAGATAGATAGTGATGATCTTTGCTGTGCTACTGAGGTTTGTTGACAAGACAGAAGTACTGTTTTTGGGGGACAGGAGGCGGGCAGGTGTGGAGGATTCCCTGGTCCTGAATGGGGTAACTGTGCCCCTGAAGGACCAGGTGTGTAGCCTGGGAGTCATTTTGGACTCACAGCTGTCCATGGAGGCGCAGGTCAAATCTGTATCCAGGGCAGCTGTTTACCAGCTCCATCTGGTACGTAGGCTGAGACCCTACCGGCCCGCAGACTGTCTGGCCAGAGTGGTGCATGCTCTAGTTATCTCCCGCTTGGACTACTGCAATGCGCTCTACGTGGGGCTACCTTTGAAGGTGACCCGGAAACTACAACTAATCCAGAATGCGGCAGCTAGACTGGTGACTGGGAGCGGCCACCGAGACCATATAACACCGGTCTTGAAAGACCTACATTGGCTCCCAGTACGTTTCTGAGCACAATTCAAAGTGTTGGTGCTGACCTTTAAAGCCCTAAACGGCCTCGGTCCAGTATATTTGAAGGAGCGTCTCCACCCCCATTGTTCTGCCTGGACACTGAGGTCCAGCTCCGAGGGCCTTCTGATGGTTCCCTCATTGCGAGAAGCAAAGCTACAGGGAATCAGGCAGAGGGCCTTCTCGGTAGTGGCGCCCGCCCTGTGGAACGCCCTCCCAGCAGATGTCAAAGCAATAAACAACTACCTGACATTCAGAGGACATCTGAAGGCAGCCCTGTTCAGGGAAGTTTTTAATATGTGACATTTTTGTGTATTTTTCATCTTTGTTGGAAGCCACCCAGAGTGGCTGGGGAAACCCAGCCAGATGGGCGGGGTACAAATAATAAATTATTATTATTATTATTATTATTATTATTATTATTAACTGGCTTGAAGACCTTCCTAAAGACAGAGAGCAGATAGGCTGACGAAGCAAGTAAGAATACATAGCCCTGAACACAAAGAGTTGGTTTCTATACTTCAGGGGTATATTCTCACATTGTGTGTTTTCAGCTGCAACACAGGAAGCTGTCTCCTACTGAGTCAGACCATTGGTCCATCTCGTTCAATATTGCCTACTCTGACTGGCAGTGACCATCCAGGATTTGGGGAAAGGATGGAATTGGGGAGTTTTGTACGTTTTTACCCATCCCTCCTCTCCCCCTCCCCATCCCACAACACATTTAAATGTGTATTTTCTCTAAATACATGCATTTTCAAAAATGGGAATTCTGATGCTTTCAAACAGCCAAGAATTGCATTGCAGGACAGGAGAAGTGTGAAGTCCAGTGGATCGCTAAAATATGTGCCACACATTAGTCCAAGAGGTACAGGTCAGAAAATATCATGCAGGAATTCACAAACACCATCTTCCTCAAGCTTCTCTACTCATGACAAATTGATTTATACAGCATGTTAATTCTATTTTCTGAAGCAGAATCTCCCTTCTTGCTCTTCTTCCTTGGCCTGCTCCAGAAGTCGGCAGAACAGGGCAGGTGTCAAGATGCAAAGCTGTTCTCAGTCCCATTCTTCCAAGACTCTGAGCCACCATCCTAGTCCTCATGAGGCCGGCGGTACAACAAGTTTGTAGGCTGCACAGGATGTCATCCCCTTCCCTGGGAGGGCTGGGGGAGAAACCTGATTCAATTTAAAGTCAAACTTGCCTAATTTGCAATTTCCGAAACAACACGTGAACTAGAACACAGCCACCTCTCAAAATTCAGACTTTTCTGAATTTTGTTGTGCTGCTCTCCAGCAGCGACAGCAGAAATGCATCACTCTAGGTTAAGTGTGCATATGGACATGTATATTCATGACAGTGACATGCAAACATGCATTGCGTCAGGCGAAACTGCTTCCCCAAAGCGTGTCTACAGTACTTGTCAAAACGGCACGCAAATATGTGTTGATTGGGCAAAATTCGCACTAAAATGCTGGAGAATATTCATGAGACTTTTTAAAAAAACCAAAACAAGACTTTCAGATTGCTGCAGAGCTGTGGAATTAAAGAATGGGTGTGTGAGAGAGAGATGCTTTAATTTGTGAATTAAAGATTTGGAAGGTTGATAAGCTGAGAGAACCAAAAGCTCCCAGAATCTGTGGAGCAATCCTGGGATCATAGAATCATAGAATAGAATCATAGAATCATAGAGTTGGAAGAGACCACAAGGGCCATCGAGTCCAACCCCCTGCCAAGCAGGAAACACCATCAGAGCACTCCTGACATATGGTTGTCAAGCCTCTGCTTAAAGACCTCCAAAGTAGGAGACTCCACCACACTCCTTGGCAGCAAATTCCACTGTCGAACAGCTCTTACTGTCAGGAAGTTCTTCCTAATGTGTAGTTTGGATCCATTGCTCTGTGTCTGCTTCTCTGGAGCAGCAGAAAACAACCTTTCTCCCTCCTCTATGTGACATCCTTTTATATATTTGAACATGGCTATCATATCACCCCTTAACCTCCTCTTCTCCAGGCTAAACATGCCCAGCTCCCTTAACCGTTCCTCATAAGGCATCGTTTCCAGGCCTTTGACCATTTTGGTTGCCCTCCTCTGGACACGTTCCAGTTTGTCAGTGTCCTTCTTGAACTGTGGTGCCCAGAACTGGACACAGTACTCCAGGTGAGGTCTGACCAGAGCAGAATACAGTGGCACTATTACTTCCCTTGATCTAGATGCTATACTCCTATTGATGCAGCCCAGAATTGCATTGGCTATTTTAGCTGCCGCGTCACACTGTTGGCTCATGTCAAGTTTGTGGTCAACCAAGACTCCTAGATCCTTTTCACATGTACTGCTCTCAAGCCAGGTGTCCCCCATCTTGTAATGTTTTTTGAAAACTTTCTTCTCTCACTCCCCACCCCCTCTCTCTCTGTGCCTCCATCTGTTTCGGATACTGGGGGTCTTACCCAGGCCATAACGCCTGAGGAGTCTCAAAGTTTGAAGCCTTCCCCACAGACGTCAGTGGTGGTAGAAGCTTCCAGCACATGGGCAGGCAAACTAAGGCCCAGGGGCTGGATCCGACCCAATCGCCTTCTAAATCTGGCCCGGGAATCAGTGTATTTTTACATGAGTAGAATGTGCCCTTTTATTTAAAATGCTTCTCTGGGTTATTTGTGGCACCTGCCTGGTGTTTTTACATGAGTAGAATGTGTGCTTTTATTTAAAATGCATCTCTGGGTTATTTGTGGGGCATAGGAATTCGTTCTTGTCCCCCTCTTCAAAATATAGTCCGGCCCCCCACAAGGTCTGAGGGACAGTGGACCGGCCCCCTGCTGAAAAAGTTTGCTGACCCCTGTTCTAGCATGTACCCCCAGAAATCTCCCATTATTTTAAAGCAGGCCCTTATTTGTGTCTTATTCCCCACAGCATCACACATCTCTCTTTAACAGCCCTTTTGTCTCTAACCTATACAGCTCTGTGGAACAAACAGTCCCGTTCCACAATGTCCCTTTTCTCCCCAGTTCTTGACCTGGCAACCCCACTCATCCGGCCCGGGAGGAGAGGAGGAGCCTGGAGGGGTTATTTGCGTTCATTGCAAAATGTTTGTTCAGAGATCCAAGCTTCCTTCCTTTCCCCTTCCCAGTAACAAAATGCTGAACGACAGTAACCCCCTCCTGGGATCTTTTAGGATTTATTTTATCTCGAGGTCCACATTTTTTAGATAAACAGCCCCGGTTAAGAAATCCTTTGTTTTTGTTGAGAAACTCAACTCTCCCACACCCTTTCTCTTGTGGAAATTTTTTCTTCTTTCTTGCACTGTAGTCCTTAGTACACACACACACACACACACACCCACACACACACACCACGTTTTATTCTAAACTCAATGCAGGCTTGCATATTTGTACACACAGCCTAGATCTATTCCCTAATTTTTGCCCCTGGAAAGTGCTCCTCGGGTCCTATCTCTAGAAATAACAGTCTGATCTTGGGGGGGGGGGCAAGGAGACTTCTGAGATCAAGACAGGAAAACAACCCCAGAGAAAGAGAGTAAAGGTTTTTAAGGCAACTTCAGCAAAGGGGTGAGCAGAGTTGAGGTGGGGGAAAGACCCACTTTGTAGAGCAAAACAGCCTTCTAGGCGATCGACAAAACATTTCTAAGCTATTTTGGAGCTCTAGTGCTCGCAGGCAAAATGCCACAACAATATATAACAAGGGGGATTATTTAGCTGCGATTCCTGCGATGCGTAGTGGTGGACTAGTTGGCACCTTTCCAACTCTACAATTCTGTGATAGAAACTGGCTTCATTCTGAGAATAAAAGCTTATTGCAGATTGATTCTGCATTACCACATACCACCATTCGAAAAGAGATTAAAACAGATAAGAGTATCAGAAGAGTCCTGCTAGATAAGGCTGATGGTCCCTTCTGTCTGGCATCCTGTTCTCAAAGCAGCGACTCTCAAGCAAAAGAGGCCTCTCCCCTTCTTGGATTTCCAGCAACTGATATGCAGAAACACTACTGCCAAGACAGTGGCGGCAGAGCAAAGCCATTGTGGCTAGCAGCCATCTGTAGCTTTCTCCTCCGTGAAGCTGGTGGTCACCACTGCTTCCTGCGGCAGAGAGTTCCATAGTTTAACTATGCACTGAGTGGGCGGTCCCAGAAATGGGGCGTTCATCCACCCCAATGACCCCGTGAGTAGTCATATGTCCAAGATCACAGTCACCCTACGCCAGTGTGGTGTAGTGGTTAAGAGCGGTGGACTCGTAATCTGGTGAACGGGGTTCGCGTCTCTGCTCCTCCACATTCAGCTGCTGGGTGACCTTGGGCCAGTCACACTTCTTTGAAGTCTCTCAGCCTCACGCACCTCACAGAGTGTTTGTTGTGGGGGAGGAAGGGAAAGGAGAATGTTAGCCGCTTTGAGACTCCTTAGGTAAAGGTAAAGGGACTCCTGACCATTAGGTCCAGTCGTGGCCGACTCTGGGGTTGCGGCGCTCATCTCGCTTCATTGGCCAAGGGAGCTGGTGTACAGCTTCCGGGTCATGTGGCCAGCAGGACTAAGCCGCTTCTGGTGAACCAGAGCAGCGCATGGAAATGCCGTTTACCTTCCCGCTGGAGTGGTACCTATTTATCTACTTGCACTTTGAGGTGCTTTCGAACTGCTAGGTTGGCAGGAGCAGGGACCGAGCAACGGGAGCTACCCGTTGTGGGGATTCGAACCGCAGACCTTCTGATCGGCAAGTCCTAGGCTCTGTGGTTTAACCCACAGCGCCAGCCGCGTCCCAGCTGATGAGACTCCTTCGGGTAGTGATAAAGCGGAATATCAAATCAAAACTCTTCTTCTTCTTCTTCTTCTTCTTCTTCTTCTTCTTCTTCTTCTTCTTCTTCCTTCAGCTGGAGCATGTGCAGGGAGGAAGGAACATGAATGACTTAATCAAAGGGAGGGTTTTCAAATGTGTTTCCAGTAACTACACCCATTTGGGTGGGTGACAGGATCTAGAACCAATCTAGATTGACAGCAGCATGCTGAAAATGTGCAAGGACAATTCCGGATTGAGAGGGAAACTACATTTTGTGTTACAAACGAGTTAGTGTATACAGAGCTTTAGGCATGCTATAATATTTTGGAAATGTGGGCTATCCACAAATTATATGGGTTTTTCCTGTTCGTACCACTTAGTGGTAAAACACTGACTAGTATTTCACATGTATGCAGCCGCCCAGAACCCTCTCATCAAGGCCGGGAGCTCAAGCAATAGATGGACCACTATATTATTTGTGAATCAGGCCTTATTGCAGACCCGTCAAGTGTCCCTATTTTCCAGGGGTGTCCCTGATTTAGAGAAGCCGTCCCAGTTTCTGATTTCATCCCAGAATGTCCCACTTTTCCTTAGGACGTCCCTATTTTCATTGGATAAATGTTGGGAGGTTACAGAGATATCCAATCCCTGAGCTGTCTGAAGACAATCCTGTATAGGGAAGGCTTTTTAAAATGTTTAATGCCTTATTATGTTTTTATATATGTTGGAAGCTGCCCAGAGTGGCTGGGGCAACCCAGTGAGATGTGGGGGGGGTATAAATAGTAAAATTATCATTATGGAATGGGACGTCCCTATTTTCATCGGGGAAATGTTGGAGGGTATGTTATCATACAGAGGGCCAGATTGCTAATCTAAAATGCATAACATACCAGAACTGGTCATGAGATTCTCCGTTCATTTAAATCAATTAGGTAAAGGTACCCCCAACCATTAGGCCCAGTCGCGGATGGCGCTCATCTCGCTCTATAGGCTGAGGGAGCCGGCGTTTGTCCACAGTCTGCTTCCAGGTCATGTGGCCAGCATGACTAAGCCGCTTCTGGCGAAACCAGAGCAGCGCACGGAAACGCCGTTTACCTTCCCGCCAGAGCGGTACCTATTTATCTACTTGCACTTTGATGTGCTTTCGAACAGCTAGGTTGGCAGGAGCAGGGACCGAGCAACGGGAGCTCACCCCGTCGTGGGGATTCGAACTGGTGACCTTCTGATCGGCAAGCCCTAATTAATGATAAATGCATTTATCAAGGTAGTTCACAAAATAAAAAAGTCACAAAGCCTATTTAAACAACAACAGAACTAAAACTAAGCATTGAAGTCCAACATGAACAGAAGTTTAAAACCATCCACCTCAAAGCAAAGCAGGATAATAGTGTTTTTCTGTCAAAAAACAAAGAAGTCGTCATCAGTTGATTAAATGCAGATGATGAATTGAAGCTTTCGTATTAGAACGGTACAGGCAACTTTCCTGCTTTTTAATTTGTCTCTGTGTTTTAAATAATCATCACCATTATTATTTTGAAATAAGCCATTTCTTTTCCTTTCAACCTTTTTTCAAAAGAAGACATCTCTTCCCTCCCCCCCCCGATTCCTAGCTCAGGTTTTCTGCCCGTGTTGCGCAAGCTCCCCGAAACACCAGCTGCATCAGTAACCAGCCAACCCCAAGCAAAACACAAAGTCTCTTTTCGAAAGTGCAGCCTCATCGCTTTCCAAGAGAGTCAGCCTGGCGGGGGCCCCGCAGTTTGGAGAGAGCGTGGAAGAAAAGTTGCCACAACCATAGAGGTCTGGATTTGCTCAGGGAGCAAAGTCCCACGGGCATGCCTCAGCGTCAGCAGGATGGGACGGGGCAGTGGCGTCACAGTGCACTGCGGCAGTTCTCATGCACAGGTGCCTTGAGGCCGTTCCTATTCCCTCCTCGTTCCTTTGCCTATCGCAGGGATTATTTTAGCAGGGGATGCTTTCTCAAGCTTCCATTTGTCTCCGTGATGGGAAAAGCTGCCTGTTGAATAAAGCTACAGTCATACCTCATGTTAAAGGTAAAGGGACCCCTGACCATTAGGTCCAGTCGTGACCGACTCTGGGGTTGCGACACTCATCTCGCTTTATTGGCCGAGGGAGCTGGCGTACAGCTTCTGAGTCATGTGGCCAGCATGACTAAGCCGCTTCTGGCGAACCAGAGCAGCGCATGGAAACGCCGTTTACCTTCCTGCTGGAGCGGTACCTATTTATCTACTTGCACTTTGACATGCTTTCGAACCGCTAGGTGGGCAGGAGCAGGGACCAAGCAACGGGAGCTCACCCTGTCACGGGGATTCGAACTGCCGACCTTCTGAACGGCAAGTCCTAGGCTCTAGGCTTAATGTTACGTTTTTTCAGGTTGCATCCCACGGCAACCCAGAAGTACAGTGGTAGCTCAGGTTAAGAACTTAATTCGTTCCGGAGGTCCGTTCTTAACCTGAAACTGTTCTTAACCTGAGGCACCACTTTAGCTAATGGGGCCTCCTGCGGCTGGCACGCCGCTGGAGCACAATTTCTGTTCTCATCCTGAAGCAAAGTTCTTAACCTGAAGCAATATTTCTAGGTTAGCAGAGTCTGTAACCTGAAGCGTATGTAACCTGAAGTGTCTGTAACCTGAGGTACAACTGTACCGGAAAGGGTTACTTCCGGGTTTCGCCGCTCACGCATGCGCAGAAGCACTTGTTGTAAACAAAAATCTGCCCTTTTTCCCTTATGGGGTATCCAAGAGCCCATATAGAGACCTTACATAGTTTCCCTATTGGTAGGAGAAAATAACAGAGGCCAACCAGAGAATATTGAGAAGCAAAGCAGCTAGTAAGCTTGATCTTTATTGATCTGTTGCAACAGGGTGCTCCCCTCACCCGCAGGAAAGGAGGAGGAACCCAGAACAATGGTGTGCAAAGCCTTATATGGACTTTTGAAATTGCCACCCTGTAGATCAAGACCACCCCCAGAAACATCATACATACATCACAGAAAAGGCGGTCTAAAACAGAAATTTGAATGTTGTTTTTCTCCTGTCCTTGTTTATCTCCTGTCTGGCAGGTTACTTGATTGGATTGCCTGGGGAGCCTGGCTAATCTTTTGTAATGATAAATACTTAGTTCCTGGGCCATGTCACAGGCTCACACCCTATTCAAACACAGACATACCCTTAAGACAGGATTTGTGATGGAAAAGACAATGGGGAGGCTTTTCCATTTTCCTTTGACCTTGCAGAGAAAACATTTGTTCAGTTTGGGACAGTTTGGGAATCAAAATGGTTCCAGGTCGGTCTTCCTGTGCTGATCTATGTACGTGCTTGGTTGGTACACTTATGAACATTTAACATATATCTAAGACCTCAAAATTCCTATCACACACTAAATCACGTTTTGCACATGCGCACAAGCACCAAATCGTGCCACGCACCTGCGCAGATACAGCGCTTCAGTTTGCAGGCTTTTCATGTTGTGAACGGACCTCTGGAACGGATCCCGTTTGCAACCAGAGGTTCTACTGTACTTGCTAAAAGGCAAAGGTAAAGGGACCCCTGACCATTAGGTCCAGTCGTGGCCGACTCTGGGGTTGCAGTGCTCATCTCGCTTATTGGCCAAGGGAGCCGGCGTACAGCCAGCAGGACTAAGCCGCTTCTGGCGAACCAGAGCAGTGCACGGAAACGCTGTTTACTTTCCTGCCGGAGCGGTACCTATTTATCTACTTGCACTTTGACGTGCTTTTGAACTGCTAGGTTGGCAGGAGCAGGGACCGAGCAACGGGAGCTCATCCCGTCGCAGGGATTCGAACCACCGACCTTCTGATTGGCAAGTCCTAGGCTCTGTGGTTTAACCCACAGCGCCACCCGCGTCTCTTTTACTTGCTAAAATGCGCTTAAATATGGGCGAGTCTCTCGGTTTTGGAGACCAACACTGCACAAGGAAAATTCCACTTATTCTGTGAGAGTTCCCCCTCTTTTCCTCCGCCCCAAATCCTCAACTGTCTGGAGCAGATTTTGAGGGTGCTTGAGGAAGGGAGGAGAGGTTCCACTGGGCAAGCAGAAAAGTCTGTGCGAGTTTAACGGCAGCATGCACTGTTTCAGAATTATAAAATGATGTGTGGCCTGCGGAAAGTGGCTAGCAGGGAGCTTTTCTCGCTCTCTCATCACACAGGAACTTGTTGGGCCCCCAGTGAAGCCGAATGCTGGGGGATTCAGGACAGATAGAAGAAAATGAGCACACAGTTAAACTGTGGAACTCACTGCCACAGGAGGCAGTGATGGACACCAACTTAAGAGATGATTGGACAGATTCATGGAGGAGAGGTGAAGGCCACTGTGAGAACAGAATGCTAGAGAACTAGATATCCTGTCAACCTGGGCTCTTCTTATGTTCAACACTGGATATGACCCTGAGTTTCTATGTGTCAAGTTATGGGTGAACATATCAGACGACACAGCGATTCTTCAAACAGCTCTTGTTTATTCACAGGCCAGGACAGAACTGAACTGAAGGGTTCAGCCAGCCTGCTTATATAGAGCTCCAGTACAATGTAACTGTAACAATTTTCTAAAACTATCCAATCACTGAATGTCACTTTCAATCCCTTATTTGCATAACTATCTACAGTATCCCCCTGCTGGCCCAGGGTGAGAACTTCAGTACATAACACTATGCCCCCCTCCCCAGTTTAAATACAGTTCCCCAGATTTCGGAATGTTTGCAATTTTTAAAAAAATCGCCAAGATTTTAGTGTATGGTTCTTCTATCATCCACATTCTCTGCAAGCAGCTTTGCCCGATACAATGGTTTCTTGTATGCTATTTTCAATAATAATAATGTGCATTTTTATGACAGCTTTGAGCCTCCCCGAATATGCATGCTTTTTTTGCATTATTTGGTTGGAGAACTACATTGCAAAATGTGGAGAAGTGCAGATTTCCAAGGATATTATTTATTTATTATTAAATTCCTGTGGGAATTTCTTTCTTTCTTTTACGAAAGAGCGAGAAAAACCCTTCCTCTATCTACTCGTTTACTGTGCCATGCATGGTTTTCATAAACTTCTACCATGTTGCCTCTGACTCGCCTTTTCCCTAAGCTAAAAATGCCGCCGCCATTTCTCATGGGGAGTCGCTCGATCGCTTTGATCATTTTCTTGGACATAACAAAGCCAAACACATGTCACCAGCCAGGCCTGATACCTCCCCAGCGCCTCTCGAGGGCTGCAAATAATGGTTGTCACACATCATCTGGCCAATGAGCCTCATTTGTGTCTGGCTGGATATTCTCACGTCATGCAGGCTGTATTTGTATTCTTCTGTGTTCTCAGTCATACTTTGGCGGCTTCTTGTCCTAACTTGTTTCTTTTCTTTGGGCCAAGCTGCATGGGTAGCTTCCCTAAAAAGGACTTGTTTTTCCACCCCGTCCACAAAGAAATGTGCATTAAAATAAAACACGGGTGCTTTCTAAATACCGTACTTTCCCATCTATAAGATGCCCCCATGTATAAGACGCCCCCTATTCTGGTGGACTCTGGTTTAAGAAAATGAGGAGGGGGGAAGAGATGGCCTATAAGTTGCCCCCACGTATAAGACGCCCCAAAATTTTGGACACTGTTTTTAGGGAAAGAATCTAGTCTTATACATGGAAAAATACGGTACTCTGGATACCACTGGCTGATCTGGTGCCACGACGCTCCCCAAAGCAAGTTCTGCCTCTCGAAGGACATGTCTCTGCTTGACTCTGAACGTCTTATTACTATCTCTTTGTATCATATGCGTGCATATCAACCATTCTGAGACACGCAGGGCGAAATCCCAGTTTCTGGTACCTGTTCCTAGTAAACCATTGCCCCTTCTCTCTCTCTCTCTCTCTCTCTCTCTCTCTCTCTCTCTCTCTCCCCCTCTCCCCCCCCCCCGATGTCAATTTGAAAAGTTGTCGTTGTTCAGAGAGTATGCATGCATGTCTGCGGTTGTTGGCATTTCTCTCTCTCTCTCTCTCTCTCTCTCTTTTTTAAAAAAATGCTTTTTATTGGATTTTCACAAACATAAATAAAACTTAATCTTTTACAGTCAACATTTTACGTCATCTTATTTACACTGTGTATATTCACGCCCAGACTTCCTTCCTTCCCTGCTTCGGTTTTCTTAGTATATATCTTCTCTTGCAGATTCTTATTTACCTTCTATACACATCACAGGATTTACGTTAACCCGGCTACAGTTTTTAGACTTCTACAGTTAATTCTTATGTATGCAACAAATTTACCCCACTCTTCTTCAAACTTTGTCCCTTTTTGGTCTCGAATTTTATAAGTCATTTTAGCTAATTCTGTATACTCAAAAAATTTAGTCTGCCACTCCATTACTGTTGGGGATCTCCTGTAATTTCCACTTTTGAGCCACGAGGATCCTAGCTGCTACTGTAGCATATTGAAATAGTTTGCGATCCTCGGCATTTGTCTGTCTCGAGAGACAATGGAGTGCGCCTCCGGGGGTGAAGTAAAACCCCACTGTATTAGCAGCACCGAAGTGACCTCCCTGGGGCACAAGCCTGGGCAGTGTGGCTGGAGGTCCGGGGCTGCCCAGACGACAAGACTCCCCTCCTGGTCTCGCTGATGTGGTCTAAAGGAAAGCAGAGCAAGACGTTTGGCGCCAGCTTGGCTGCAGGAGTTGCCGTAAGGAGGCATATAAGGCACCATCTAACCGTCTTAGGGACTACACCCCAGGTTTTTGTAAGGTTTCCTCCTTAGCCGTTTCTTCTCCCAAAGATGTTCTGCAAGGCAGTGGAGATTTAGGATCTGAGTTTTCCTTCTCCTAGATAGGTGACCTTCTTAAGTGGACGAGCCCCATCTGCCCCTCACTTCCTTCTACAGCCTGTGCAGTAACTGCCTTCTTGGCCATTGAACCCACTCTTGGTATTATCTGCTCAATCCGCATCCAGGGAAGTCCCTGACTCACTGAGGGTTTGAGACCCATCAGCTACCCTCACCTGGTTTAGCAGGCCAGTCAAATCCGTTCCTCGGTTGTGGCCGCTGTCGCCTGCTGACAGCTTCTAGGAGCCACAGGTGAGTGTTGAATGCAGGGTGCGGACCAAAGGGGGCAAACTATCCCAGAAGGAGCACGATGTGTCCCCCACCAGAGGTGCTAAAGGTAAAGGGACCCCTGACCATTAGGTCCAGTTGTGGCCGACTCTGGGGTTGCGGCACTCATCTCGCTTTATTAGCCGAGGGAGCGGCGTACAGCTTCTGGGTCATGTGGCCCGCATGACTAAGCCGCTTCTGGCGAACCAGAGCAGCGCACGGAAACGCCGTTTACCTTCTCGCCAGGGCGGTACCTATTTATCTACTTGCACTTTGACGTGCTTTCGAACTGCTAGGTTGGCAGGAGCTGGGACCGAGCAACGGGAGCTCACCCCGTCGTGGGGATTTGAACCTCCAACCTTCTGATTGGTAAGTCCTAGGCTCTGTGGTTTAACCCAGAGCGCCACCTGCGTCACTACCAGAGGTGCTACCCCTCGCCTTAACACCCCGTACGCATAATATGTCATCACTCATAGCCTCTGATGCTGCAATGGGTGAAGGGGAGGACAATTCCCCAAGGGATTGTGGGGGCAGCCATCTTGGATTGCCACACTGTAAGTAGCCAAGGGATTATCCTTGTTGTGAACTGCTAGTTCAGAGCCAAAGGGCAGCCAATGAACCAGAAATAAGAGAGTCCGGTCCTTTTTGTTATGTAGTGTAGTTTCACCCTGGGCCAACAGGGGGATATTGTATATAGTTTTCACTCAGGTCTGTAGATAGTTTTCACTCAGGTCCGCGGCACTTATTTTAGGTGGGAACTCTGGGCTGTGGTGGTTACAATGTTGACAGCCGGCTGCCTATAAATACAGGCCGGCTGAGCTGTTCGCAGTCAGTTCTATTCCAGCTTACCTTAATAAAGAGCTACTTGAAGGAATCACTGTGCCGGCTGCTATGTCAACCCACAACTTAATACTTTTTACTCTGGGCCAGTTGCCAGAATACATTGTGCAAGTGCCAGAAATTGGCAGGGTGAGCATTATGTTTTTAACTGAAGCTGGGCTTTTCAAAATGAAAAGAAATACATTAGACAACATCTCTGGTCAACTGTAGAGTCCCAAATAGGTTGCCCAACACATGCAAAGGTACATGTGGAGGATATCTTCACAGCTCAGGCAGGAAGGCTGGTGAGGGCAGTGGCAGAGCAACTTGCCGACATGGCAGCTGTGGGGATTGTTATCGCACCTGCCTTCCCATGCGACCTGAGTAGCGATCTGCCTTGGACTCTGCCCCATGGCTCCATCAGGCGATCAAAGTTGGCATCTTTACAGAAAGCGACAAGCCACCACACAGGAACAAGGGACGCTGCCTCATACCGAGCCAAACCATTGGTCCATCAAACTCCATAGAGTGGTACCTCGGGTTAAGAACTTAATTCATTCCAGAGGTCCGTTCTTAACCTGAAACTGTTCTTAACCTGAAGCACCACTTTAGCTAATGGGGCCTCCCGCTGCTGCCGCACCGCCGGAGCACGATTTCTGTTCTCATCCCGAAGCAAAGTTCTTAACCTGAAGCACTATTTCTGGGTTAGCGGAGTCTGTAACCTGAAGCGTATGTAACCCGAGGTACCACTGTACTATCTACATCATGGGTAGGCAAACTAAGGCCCGGGGACCGGATGCGGCCCAATCGCCTTCTCAATCTGGCCCATGGATGGTCCGGGAATCAGCGTGTTTTTACATGAGTAGAATGTGTGCTTTTATTTAAAATGCATCTCTGGATTATTTGTGGGGTATAGCCTATGCCGCATAGGAATTCGTTCTCCCCCCCCCAAAAAAAAAAATATAGTCCAGCCCACCACATGGTCTGAGGGATGGTGGACCGGCCCACGGCTGAAAAAGGTTGCTGACCCCTGGTCTACACTGACTGGCAGCAGCAGGCAGGAGTCTCTTCCAGCCCTATTTGAAGATACCAAGGTTTGAAACTGGCACCTTCTCCCTGCAAATCAGATCTATGCCCCTTCTCCAATTCAGATGTCCCCTTCTTCCAGGCCCAGAAAACAATAGACTTAACTTCTTCTTCTTTAACCTCCATCCTATCTAATTCCATCAGGGCCTACAATCCAGTAAGTTCCCAAGTGCATCATTTTATAGCATTCATTTTTGCCTGGACCTGTGTTTGGCAGGACGGGCAAAAAGAAAGAAACCACTTGAATATAGCTGGCAAAGCAGAAACAACGCCGAGTTTTTGCACCTGGGTGTTCAGAAACATCCCGCATTGCTGGGGGCTGGACTAGATGGCCCTCAGAGGTCCCTTCTATGATTTCATGCTCCCTGTGGAGCTGCAAAGGTATGCTGCTGGTTCGGGATAACCGATGCCGTTTCAATTACTGTTTACCGGTTCCTCCTGCTCTGTGTGTATATCGGTTGTCGTGCAATGCAAAACGAGACATGAAACTCCATCGCAAGAAAGGGAGACCCCTGTATCCAAAGTACATTTTATTCAGTTAACAGGTCAAAATGGGAAAGAAAGAAAAAAAACACCAGGAAAGCCAAGAAATTGTGGTGAAAGGAATGACACAAGTGTCTTGGGTGTGAGGTGTTAAAACGGGGAAACAGGGCAGAGCGCCCTTTCCTTGTCAGTGGTTCGCAGGTGCAACAGCGGTTACTAATGGAGGACGTAGAAAGTGCTGGTCACCAGAGGAAAGTGTGTGGAATGTTAATTGGCCAAAATGGCAGCACTCTGGCCAAGCAGAGCTGAACAGGGAGGGGGACCTGCCGTGCGGTGTGAGGTTAGTATACAGCAAGGACCATCAACGCCTGTCCGGCCAAAGAGAGCCATCTTGGTTCCCATAGAAACGGAGGTCAGCCATGTTGCTCTTCCTGGGAGCACAGGCCAGGCCTTAGGCCTTAGGCCTGCGCCTGTGCCTGAGCCTCCTTGACTTTCTCCACAATGGCCTGGATCCGGGTGGTGAGGTCCTCTACCAAGGGGGCGAACCACTCGCGCACCTTTTCGGCCGTCTGGTCAAAGGAGTCCTTCAACTCCTGAGCTCGGCTGTTGAGTTGCTCGTGGACCATCTTCCCTTGCTCGCCGACGGCCTGCGCCAGGGCCTGGAAACGCTGCTGCCCCTTCTCTCGGATTTTGGAGAAGTAGGGCTCCAGGCTCTGGCGCACGGCTTCCACCTTCTCGTCTGCGCTGGTCTGCACCTCCGCCCTGTAGGCTTCAAACTTCCTCTGCAGGTCGTCGACGTCCTTCGTGAGGCGCTTCTTCATCTTGCGCATGTAGAGGTTGAACTGGGACCGCAGCACCTCCATGTTGTGGTTGAGCATCAGGCGCGCGTCGTTGGTGTACTGGACCACCTTGCCCTTGGTCTCCTCCATGTCGGTCCGCAGCTTCTCGGACAAGGCCGACATTTCGGTCGTCAGGCGCTGCTGCACATCCTGGGCATAGGGTCCTATCTTGGAGCGCAGGTTCTCTGTGTAGAGGTCCAACTCCGCCATGGTGTCTGTGATAAAGCCACTGTGGAGAAGGAGGAGGTAGCAGGGAAGGGTCAGAATCGTGTCACCCTGGTCATTCTCTAGCATTAGGCCCTGCAGCCATAACTCTTGCAGGATAAACAACCAGTCTATCCTGAGGTGAGCTTGCCCACCTTGGAGGAACATGGGTGCCTGTACCACCCTGCTAAGTGGCAAGGAGATTTTGGCAACCCTGGCGCCACATTCACACCATACATTTAAATCCCTCGTATACCTCACTAGCAAAACCCAGGAGAAACCTGGCAACTGCAGATCATCTGGTTATCTCCTGCTTGGACTACTGCAATGTTCTCTACGTGGGGCTACCTTTGAAGGTGACTTGGAAACTACCATCTAATCGAGAACACGGCTGCTGGACTAGTGACTGGGAGTGGCAGCCGGGAACATATAACACCAGTCTTAAGAGGATTTATATCGTCTCCCAGTACATTTCCAAGCTCAATTCAAAGTGTTGGTGCTGATTAAAGCTCTAAACAGCCTCATTGACCTTATATACCTGAAGGAGCATCTCCACCCCATCGTTCAGCCCGGACACTGAGGTCCAACACCGAGGGCCTTCTGGTGGTTCCCTCCCTGCGAGAAGTGAGGTTACAGGGAACCAGACAGAGGGCCTTCTCGGTAGTGGCCCCCACCCTGTGGAACGCCCTCCCAGCAGATGTCAAGGAAATAAACAACTAATTGACTTTTAGAAGACATCTGAAGGCAGCCCTGCTTAGGGAAGTTTTTAATGTTTGATGTTTTATTGCATTTTTAATATTCTGTTGGGAGCTGCCCAGAGCGGCTGGGGAAACCCATTCAGGTGGATAGCATTTAAATAAGGAATTATTATTATTATTATGGTTGCATTGAAGTCACAGTCCTAGCACTTTTACAAACTACAGATCCCAGGATTCTTTCCCACCTTTTCATCTCCGCAGGGCCTTCTGGCGGTTCCCTCATTGCAAAAATCTGCAGGGAACCAGGCAGAGGGCCTTCTTGGTAGTGGCACCCTCCCTGTGGAACGCCCTCCCACCAGATGTCAAAGAAATAAACAACTATCCAACGTTTAGAAGACAGCCGAAGGCATCCCTGTTTAGGAAACTTTTTAATGACTGATGTTTTAATGTATTTTTAATCTGTTGTTGGAAGCCGCCCAGAGTAGCTTGGAAAACCCAGCCATATGGATGGGGTATAAATAATAAATTATTATTATTATTGAGGAAAAGAACGTCCAACTGTGTTTCAAGCTGGCAATATGTGCACAGCCTAAATCATCCTTCAGCAGGATGGAGGTAACGAGGGACCACTCTGGAAGATATCGTGGCCCTATCAGGGTGTGAGCCAATCTGACAACGCCAGTCTTTAACACCAGGCCCCAGTAAATTTCAAAGTTCTGTTGGTTCCAGAACAAATTAGGCATGCAAGAACCAAAGCAACATTTTGCAAAGGACCTGACAAATTTGAAAATTCTAAGGGCTGGTGTCCAAACAAACAAAAACAGAAGATTCTAAAATCCAGGGGTTTTTTAACTTCAGAAATTGTACAATTCCGATTGGGATTCCTGCCATGTAAGTGTGATATGGGCTGTGTACATACTATACCTTTAAAGCACATTCGAAATGCATTCTTTCCCTCAGAGAATTATGGGAACAGTAGTTTGCCCCTCACAGAGTTACAGTTCCCGGGAGCACTTATCAAACTACATGCCCAGAATTCTTTGGGTGTGTGTGTGTGAGGAAACATGTTTTGAATGTGCTGTAAAGGTACACAGCCTTCATCCCCCCCCCACAAAATGTGTTTCAGTTCTAATAATCAGATATCATCCATCTTAAGATCTATGTGAGCTTGGACTTTTTGGAGTATGCACTGGGGCTGTGAAAACTCCAGCTGAGCACATGTCATTAAAAAAAACCTCACCTAGCGCCTGTACCCACTAAAAAGGAAGAAGCAAAATCACTCACTCCAGTTCCTTGCTGAGCTGCGAACTCTTGATCTGAGCAGTGGCATCATCAGCGGCATCCCCAATCCTGGTCACTACATCCCTGAAGACATCCACCGTCTCCTCCCATTTGGATTTTGTCCCTTCTTCGGGGACAGGGTTGGCCAAGGAGCCTGCGTGGATTAGGGAAAGGAGGAAAACATTCAAGGATCTAGAAACAGGCCAAACTCACGTCCCCCCAAACTGAATGAGGGATGCCTGTCAATATGGGGCATCCCACCTGGCCGCAAGCCACTTACAAAGTGAGGCCCTTGGAATCAGCGAAGCCACACTCCTGCGAGTGATGGCAAGGAGGCAAAACATGAAGGGATTTATGCGGCGTAGTCCTGCTCAGAGGAGACCCACTAAAAACAATAGGCATGTGTACATTGATTTCAGTGGGCCTCCTCTGAATATAACTTTGTTGGAGACATATCCCCAATTAAGAAGGTACTTCCTGTTGCAGAGGGGAAGTGCCGCCATCTTGTCGCCTCTTCCCATCGCTAGCTAGTGTCTCAGTGACTGGAATGGGATGGAAGGGCTTGAGCGTGTAGTTTGTGACTGTCCAGTGTTTTGTTTTTCAAAATGCTGGTCATTTCGCAAGCCCAGATGGAAGTGCCATTACACCTCCTTCCCTTGTGTCATCAATCGATGGCACAAACCTCCTTACTTAATCCCAGCGGCTCTTAGGGCTGATGTTACTTTCACAACTCAGCATTCCTAGATAGGGTGACCCATTGATGGGGCCAAAGGTTGCGGTTGTTAAACACAAGTCCTAAACTAACCTTGACGAGGCACCTGCATGTCTAAATAGGCAAATAGCGACCTACTTCAGCCTAGGGTGGTCAGTCCAGACCCCCACAGAGCCTTCCCTTCTGGGGAGCCAAGCCCACCCCAACCTTTCCCCTTAGGATGCATTTTCTTCCCATTTCTTTGCAGGTTTATCGTGCCCGGCCTTCTGATAACTCCCCTCTTTATCCTCAAAACAATCCTGCCATTACACAGTTGCACAAGTGAAGCGCTCTGTGCCCCTGAGAGATGCTACTAGCCAGGGCCGTATTTAAGTTTGATGAGGCCCTCAGCTACTGAAGGCAATGGGGCCCTTTATATGTCCAGCTGCTCTTTGTCAACAACAAATGGCTGCTGTTTTTTGTGTTGAATAGCTGCTATATGGTAATTTATGGCCCTAACAGGTATCTAAAGCCATTTGCAGAGTCAACCCTCTCCGAGCAGGAATTTAAACCTGGCTCTCCCCCAAGTTTTAGTCTCATGCTCTAACCACTACACTGCGTTGCCAAGCTACGAGAGGGGGCAAAGGACTCTACAGCTCCCTCCTTCCACAACCAGCAATAGGTCCCTTCCCTTATTTCATATTACACATTACACAGTTGCACAAGTGAAGCGCTCTGTGTCCCTGAGAGACGCTACTAGCCAGGGCCGTATTTAAGTTTGATGAGGCCCTCAGCTACTGAAGGCAATGGGGCCCTTTATATGTCCAGCTGTCTTTTGCCAACAACAAATGGCTGCTGTTTTTTGTGTTGGATATATGCTATATGGTAATTTATGGACCTAACAGGTATCTAAAGCCATTTGCACATGCAGAATGTATGCACCCTATATATAGGTAAAGGTGAAGGGACTCCTGACCATTAGGTCCACTCGTGACCGACTCTGGGGTTGCGACGCTCATCTCGCTTTATTGGCCGAGGGAGCCGGTGTACAGCTTCTGGGTCATGTGGCCAGCATGACTAAGCCGCTTCTGGCGAACCAGAGCGGCGCATGGAAATGCCGTTTACCTTCCTGCCAGAGTGGTACCTATTTATCTACTTGCACTTTGACATGCTTTCGAACTGCTAGGTTGGCAGGAGCTGGGACCAAACAATGGGAGCTCACCCCGTCGCAGGGATTCGAACCGCTGACCTTCTGATAGGCAAGTCCTAGGCTCTGTGGTTTAACCCACAGCGCCACCCGCGTCCCTATCCTATATATACAAATGAGCAAACCAGTGATATTTTAGGGTGCAGGCTAGCAGGCAGGGCCCATGACTTACATCCTAGGAGCCTACACAACGCAAAACACTGTTGCTGTATGTAGGTTTTATTTTATTTGTTTTTTATCTTATATTTTGGAAATGTACATCCAGGTTTTTTCCTTTAATTTTTTTGGGGGCCCCCTAAGCTATAGCTTGTTTAGCTTATACGTAAATCCAACACTGCTACCAGCCAGTGCAGACAGCACTGAGCTAAATGGACAAGTGTCCAATTTTTTTAATAAAGCAGCATCAGTCGCACAGTGAGCAGGACAGAGTTTTAAAGCCCATGTGGCCAACATCCCCATAATTTCAAAGCACAAAAGTCAAGCTAGCTCAGATTTCTGGCCGCTCCCCACAACGCAACCCTGATGTTCTGATGTGTCTAGTCTACCTTCATCCCTCTTTCCCTCTTTACATTAGCTCACGCCACACACAAGAAGAAGAAGAAGAGTTTGGATTTGATATCCCGCCTTTCACTCCCTTTAAGGAGTCTCAAAGCGGCTAACAATCTCCTTTCCCTTCCTCCCCCACAACAAACACTCTGTGAGGTGAGTGGGGCTGAGAGACTTCAGAGAAGTGTGACTGGCCCAAGGTCACCCAGCAGCTGCATGTGGAGGAGCGGAGACGCGAACCCGGTTCCCCAGATTACGTGATTACCGCTCTTAACCACTACACCACACTGGCTCTCAACACAACTTGTGGAGAAGCGATAGTCTCCCAATAAACCATGGCATAAGACTAAGAGCTGCTCTGATCTGCTTCACCGAGGTAAACTGCCACTGTTTGTGGAAGTTTCACACCCACGGAGTATAGAAGTCCGTGCTGCCTTTGAACTAGCCTTTAAGGAGCACTGGGATAGAGGGGACGAAGGGTGCTTAGCTCGTTCTGTGTGCGTCCGATTTTATTCAAGACAAACCACCTCTTCCAATTCCGCCACTCACCTCCCAGCAGGACCGCTGTGAAAAACAGGGCAAGGAATTTCATGATCACCGACTTTTCTGGACCCTTCTGAGAAACGGAGACATTACAAAAAGGGACAAAATTAGGTAATGGAGTGACTCGAGGGTGGGTATTTTCCTCCACCAGCAGGAATCTTTAAGAGACACACACAGAGGATTAATCGCAGCCCAGCCAACGATGAGACTGTATCTGCTCAGTCCTGAAAGGGAGACCCCACCGAATGCCATACCATAAAAAACACAAAAAAACAACCCTACATTAGCAGACTTTTCTCCAAATGCCCTTAAATCGAAAACAGCTCTTTCCCCTTGGTCTCTTGGTCCCAGTCCACAATGCACACTGGAACCCACAAACCCGACACACCTTCAAAAAAAGAAGAGATTGTGCAAAGTTGCCAGTTATTCTGCTTTGCTCTCACCTTCCTTTACCTTCTCTTCCTCTGGAGTCTGGAAAGTGTTCAGCCAGACCTCAGTGCAGACTTAAATACCCAGCTCAGCTGGTAGGAAAGAGAGGGGGGGGAGAGGGAGGCGGGACTGGCAGAGTCAGCAGCAGCAGTAGTCACAAAATTTTGCCAAAGTGGCATCGAGGACAAAGTTTAACACCCACACACACACTTTGCACACACACACACTGCTAGGGAAAGTCTTAACCCTGAACTCACCAGAGAAAGAGAGGGAGGGAGGGAGGAAAACAAAATAGTTAAAGCAATGTTTTTTTATTGCATCAAGTATGTGAACTTTTGACTGACACAAGTCTCCCCACCAGGCAGAATAGAAGTTGTTAAATAATTCTTTTTCCTCTCTGCCTGAAGAACGTGGAGAGGTGCTCTCACACATTTCCCATGGCCACCTTTCTCCCATTTTTTTGCAGCTACAGTGGTACCTCGGGTTACATACGCTTCAGGTTACAGACTCCACTAACCCAGAAATAGTACCTAAGAACTTTGCTTCAGAATGAGAACAGAAATCGTGCTCCGGTGGCGCAGCAGCAGCAGCAGGAGGCCCCATTAGCTAAAGTGGTGCTTCAGGTTAAGAACAGTTTCAGGTTAAGAACGGACCTCTGGAACAAATTAAGCACTTAACCTGAGGTACCAGTGTATTTGCACAAGCTTCACTGAAAATTGTTTTCTTGCACGAAACGAATTGTGTTCTTGGGTGGTGGGGAAAAGATGGCATTGATTAAAATGTGTTTATGCTACAGTGAGGCCCGAAATGGTCGATCAAAGTCAGACTGAGTTAACATAAAACAGTGGGACAGACTTGGGGAAAGGGTGATTCAGAGGGGAGAAGCAGCAGCGGGAGGCCACGCAAAGCTCTTATCCACCGATTTCTTCTCCCTTAACGCTTCTGTTCCCAGTGGTGACAAACTCATATTGGAATACCCCAGCAGAGGTAACAGAGGAGAAGATGGGGGAGAGATTTGCCCCTTCTCTCCTCCAAACTATATCCTCCCCTCTACTGCCATTCAACTGTTTTGCTGTTGAGATTTATCAGTTCAAGTCTGTTGCTGAATGTGTAGCTTATGAGTGTCTGAAAACAAATGTACAGTTGTACCTCGGGTTAAGTACCGTGTTTTTCGCTCTATAAGACGCACCAGACCACAAGACGCACCTAGTTTTTGGAGGAGGAAAACAAGAAAAAAAAATATTCTGAATCTCAGAAGCCAGAACAGCAAGAGGGATCGCTGCACAGTGAAAGCAGCAATCCCTCTTGCTGTTCTGGATTCTGGGATAGCTGCGCAGCCAGCATTCGCTCCATAAGACACACACACATTTCCCCTTACTTTTTAGGAGGGGAAAAGTGAGTCTTATAAAGCAAAAAATACGGTACTTAATTCGTTCCGGAGGTCCATTCTTAACCTGAAACTGTTCTTAACCTGAGGTACCACTTTAGCTAATGGGGCCTCCCGCTGCTGCCACGCCACCGGAGCACGATTTCTGTTCTCATCCAGAAGCAAAGTTCTTAACCCGAAGCACTATTTCTGGGTTAGCGGAGTCTGTAAGCTGAAGCGTCTGTGACCTGAAGCGCATGTAACCCGAGGTACCACTGTACACATTTCTACCACTTTTTCAGGCACACACAAGTGAATCCAGACAGTAAGAGACACAGTCAACTGTACACTGTGATTTTGTGAGATTTTGGACCCTTGGAAAATTCATCTGGGATTGTCCACACCCCTACGTGACAGGTCGCAATTGCCAGATCTGTCAATAGACAGACACCTCAAGTTATACCAAGGGATATCAAGTCAACTCACAGGAACAGAATAAGCTGCCTCATACTGTGTTAGACCCTTGGTCCAGCTAGCTCAGTAATGGCAACAGCTGCTCAAGATTTCAGGCAGAGGTCGCTTTCAGCTGTACCCGTAGATGCCAGGTGTTGAACTTCGGAAGTCCTGCATGAAATGCAGTACTCTTGCCAATGTTTGTCTACTCAGGTGTACGTCTCATTGAGTTCAATGGGGCTTACTCCCAGAATTGCTCATAGGGTTATAAACCAAAGTGGTTTATCCACGCCATTTATTGAGACATATTTGGGGTGCAAACCCCCAAACTACCTAATTCATATTAGTGGGCAGCAAGAATAATATTTCATGTTATGGGAAAGGAACCAAGAGGTGTTTGTTGCTCTGGTTTAATCCCATATGAAACAGAAAAGAGTATGTTACTGCACACCTGACAAAACTAGAAAGGGGTTGAAATTTATCAATCAATGCACTCTTACGCCACTTCAACAGGCATGGCTTTCTCCAGAGCATCCTGGGGACTGTTGTTTGTTAAAGATGCTGAGAGTTAGTAAAGGTAAAGGGACCCCTGACCGTTAGGTCCAGTCGTGGCCGACTCTGGGGTTGCGGCACTCATCTCGCTTTACTGGCCGAGGGAGCTGGCAAACAGCTTCCGGGTCATGTGGCCAGCATGACTAAGCCGCTTCTGGTGAACCAGAGCAGCGCAAGGAAACGCCCTTTACCTTCCCGCCAGAGCAGTACCTATTTATCTACTTGCACTTTGACATGCTTTCGGACTGCTAGGTTGGCAGGAGCAGGGACCGAGCAATGGGAGCTCACCCCGTCGGGGGGATTCGAACCGCCGACCTTCTGATCGGCAAGTCCTAGGCTCTGTGGTTTAACCCACAGCGCGACGACTGCTATTCCACTCCCAGAGCTGCCATTCCCAGAGTTCTCTGGGAAGAGGGATTGCTTGTTAAGCGGCTTTGGAATTGTAGCTCTTGGGCGAGGATACGGATCGCCTAACAACTCTCAGTACCCTTAACAAACTACAGTTCCCAGTATGCCTTGGGGGAGATCCGTGAGACTTAAACTTGTATAAAAGATCTTTAGATATATGGTGCAAATGTAGCCTTGGCTGCTTTGGGTGAAAAGCAAGATCCTGAAGCTGAGGCTCCAATACTTTGGCCACCTCATGAGAAGAGAAGACTCCCTGGAAAAGACCCTGATGTTGGGAAAGATGGAGGGCACAAGGAGAAGGGGACGACAGAGGACGAGATGGTTGGACAGTGTTCTCGAAGCTACCAGCATGGGTTTGATCAAACTGCGGGAGGCAGTGGAAGACAGGAGTGCCTGGCATGCTCTGGTCCATGGGGTCACGAAGAGTCGGACACGACTAAACGACTAAACAACAACAACAACAACAACAAGATAGTGTCTGGCTCACTGAAGTCTTTCATTCAATGCAGTGGTGTCCAGACGTTGCCCTGAATCTTGTTTCACCATTGTCAACAGAGCAGTGCCTTCCAGAGCACCTGAGATTAGGAGGCTGCAGATCACATGATGCAGTCCACTATCATCTGGCCACCGCTCCCCACCCCCCGCATTTGCCACCTGAGGCAGCCAACTCAATCTGTCCAACGGTAGGGCTGGCTGTAAATGTTTCTCCCCACGGTTTCTTTGCCCACAAATAAAGAGTACAGAATTTTGAGAGGCCATTTTGTGCACAACTTTAGACAGAACTTTTAGAGGCGAGACGGGGTTTTACTGGGGAAAACGTCATTCTTTGCTACTAGGATGCAGGAAATCGTGGGTGTCCTGTTGCAAACGTCTGGGTCGCTGGGACGGAGGAGACTTCTCTTCTTGTGACTCTGTTTGACTGGAGGGATTTCGTAAGGGTTCTTCGAGAGAGAAGGGTTAGCAGGGTTGTGAGTCAAAGAGGTGAATTCACCCTGCCCTGCCAGGCACATGCTGAACTGAACAAGAAACCGAGGCCTAACAAAATGAGCACATGCAAGGCACAAACTCTTGCAGACATGCACAACCCGTGACAGTCTGAGCTTCTTTCTTTTTAATGTATTCTTAATCTTTGTTGGAAGCTGTCCAGAGTGGCTGGGGAAACCCAGCCAGATGGGCGGGGTACAAATTATTATCCTTATTATTATTATTCCTTGTACCACCAGCTGTTTTCTAGACAAGTGCTAACAGGCCTCTTGTTGCCTTAGCAGTGGAGCAAACCGGCATACATACAACCTGCGTGACCCACCAAGACAAATAGAGCCCACAATCCATTCAGCTTGGCGGGTCACAGAGTTGCGTGGACGGATCTGAGGTAAAGTGAGGCGGCTGTTTCAGGCAGCAAATGGAATAACAACCACCAGCAAGGGGACGGCATCACAGGGATGTGCCTTTTCAGGAGTCAAATGTATTGGGCTCAGGGTAACATTTTGGTTGGCAGTTGCTTTGGGTTGCTCTGGGTGAGATAAAGAGGATGGCAAATTTAATAATAATAATAATAATACAGTGGACTCTTGGGTTGCAAACGTGATCCGTGCGGGAAGCATGTTCGCAACCCGCAGCATCCGCAACACGCAGCGCCGCGTCTGCGCACTTCCGGTACTTCCGGGTTCGGCGCGATGCGTAACCCAAAATCACGCAACCTGAAGTGTCTGTAAGCTGAGGTATGACTGTAATAATAATAATAATAATAATAATAATAATAATAATAATAATAATAATTTATTATTTGTACCCCACCCATCTGGCTGGGTCTCCCCAGCCACTCTGGGCGTCTTCCAACAAAAATTAAAAATACATTAAAATAATGATATATTAATAATTATAATAATTATAACAACAACAACAACAACAACAACAACAACAACCCCCCTTTCTGGTTCTGGAGTGCCTCCACTTCCTCCTCACCACCCACTGACGTTGGCCACATGCATACCATACGTTTAAAACACAATGATACTGTTACGGCTAAAATCTGGGTGCGGGGTTACTCTGCCACCCAGCTCATCGGACTAAGTCCGTGGGTCCCTGCGGAAGAAAATGAGCTCAGCTGGACACAGGAGCAACTGCAGAAGGTCCAAGTTTATTGCGCAACAGGTTCAAGGCGAGATTGAACAGCGAGAAAGGGGGTGACATGAACTTTTGAAACTCCCTCCATGTCCCAGAATACAGTGCAAAATACCTCCCAGTTACATCACGAATACATTAAGGAAAGGTTGGGTTACACAGATTACATCATGAATACATTAAGGAGAGGTTGGGTTACACTGGATTAACATATGGAGGAGGGAGGGGGGATATGCAGAGCTGGAGATATGCGCAGATAAGCACATCCTGAGAAGACAATGGTCCATGTACGCATAGTCTGTCACCTGGCATTGCCCGAGGAAAGGTTTGGCAGAGTGATTTTGACAGGATTACTTGAGAGATTATGGAGGACAGGGGAGGGGTGATGGAGTCCTAGAGAAATTGAGCAAATATATTGTAGTGAAGAAGACATGCCCCCCCCTTCCGTAACAGATACCATTTTAAACTGCCGTGGGCCATGGCTTCCCGCCAAGAATTCTGGGACCTGCAGTTTGTTGAGGGTGCCGGAAGTGGCAAGGAATTGCTGGTTCCCCCTCCCAGAGCTACAATTCCCAGAGTGGTTTGGCATTAAATCCTTCTCCCCAGGGAAGTCTGGGAATTGTAGCTCTGGGAGGGGGGGGGGATAGGTGTCTCCTAACAACTCTCAGCATCCTTAAGATGCTCCCAGAAATCTTTAAATACATTGTGTGAATGTGGCCTTTATCGCCTCGCAGTCGCCTCTGTCCTTGTGTGGCCTTACTGCTTCTCCTGAACCGCAGGAGTTTAATTGCCAAGTCTACCACTGAAGCCTTTTTTACTGTGAATCCCCTGTGGCTTATTGGGAACAGGACTCCAAGCCCCCAGATTTCCTCCCACCCCGGATAGCTCAAACTACACAGCCTGTCCACTTTTTAAGGAAGGAAGTCAACAAGAGAGGTGGAATTCCTCCACCACAGACTGTATTTTGGGTTGTAGGCTCCTCGGTGTCTAAAAACACCTGGGTAGGAAGTTCTATGAAACAGTGTTGTTGTTTTTTAACATCAACGCCGTTTCACACACCCTTTTAAGCACAAGCACACACACACAAGTGCCTTTCTCGAGCTTCTAGCTAGGAATTAAGCTGAGGCACAAGGGGAGTTTTATTTTCCCAGCAGAACCCTTTCTTGCTTTAATCACGACAGGTAAAAAAATTCAACGGGTGACTTTTCCCCCAGTCTGGAGATATGGCGATGGGGAAGAGATCACCTCTTGGGACGTATTGCAACTCTGAAAGAAACCGCTTGCTTCTGGAAGCCAAAGTCTTCAGCTGGGCCTACAAAACAATATTCCTCTCCACACCACACCACTGTTTCTTGTAACAATTGGGCCTCAAGCTTAATTGGCTGTGTTTGCAAGACTTATTAATATAGTTACTGGTTAGTACCATGTTGCCAATTGATCAGAACAGCACTCTCTGCTCTTCTGCAGCTCTGGGTGGTTTTTACCTACGCGGCTTGGAGGCAAAACACTGTCATCTGCTAAGTAGCTCAGAGCTGTTAAAGGCACAGCTGCAGTGGCTGGCTGAAAAGTTGGCAAACCTGGCTACTGTTTACCACCTCCTCTCCCACACCCTCCTGTTGCTGCTGCTGGTGAAATGTCAAAAATAAGGTGAAGTTCTTCCGCTATAGGTCTTCATCTTTACCCCAGGAAAACCTTCGGCCGCTTGGTTTATCTGCATTGTTGTTGTTGTTGTTTAGTCATTTAGTCATGTCCGACTCTTCGTGACCCTATGGACCAGAGCACGCCGGGCACTCCTGTCTTCCACTGCCTCCCACAGTTTGGTCAAACTCATGCTGGTAGCTTCGAGAACACTGTCCAACCATCTCGTCCTCTGTTGTCCCCTTCTCCTTGTGCCCTCCATCTTTCCCAACTTCAGGGTCTTTTCCAGGGAGTCTTCTCTTCTCATGAGGTGGCCAAAGTCTTGGAGCCTCAGCTTCAGGATCTTCCAGTGAGCACTCAGGGCTGATTTCCTTCAGAATGGATCGGTTTGATCTTCTTGCAGTCCATGGGACTCTCAGGAGTCTCCTCCAGCACCATAATTCAAAAGCATCGATTCTTCGGCGATCAGCCTTCTTTATGGTCCAGCTCTCACTTCCATACATCACCACTAGGAAAACCATAGCTTTAACCATACGGACCTTTGTCAGAAAGGTGATGTCTCTGCTTTTTAAGATGCTGTCTAGGTTTCTCATTGCTTTTCTCCCAAGAAGCAGGCATCTTTTTATCAAAAGACACAGGTGCAGAGCTGGTTTTAAAAGCTGGCAACCCCAGGGCTAGGCAGCTCATCGGAAGCCCCTTCTAATCCCACAATTTGGCGGTAATTAATTCAGAATAAAAGAATGGGATCCTGGGAACGTCTGCTAAGAAAAGGAACTAGCACACAGCTAACCTTTTGGGCTTCAATGCAAAGCGTGCTTCTCATTTCAAAGTCTGACCTAAAGTAACCCTCCTTAGCGCTGCTGAGACCAGAGGTCAGGATGACCGTATCTGAGGTTCATGGAGACACGCTGAAAACATCTTGGGGGTTTATTTTTCTAGCAGATAAGCAAACAGCTGGGGCTTCGTCACCACGTGGTGGAAACTGCCTCCAGCTAGTATTTTCTTCCTGACAGAGATCCCTGCATGCCTTTAGGGACAGCGTGCCTCAGCCTGCTTCTTCTCCAGATGTTTTGGGCTCTGATTCCCACCAGCCCTGCCTGAGTGGCAGGCGGAAACATCTGGAGAAGAAACAGGTCAGGGAAGCCTGCTTTAAGAGCGGCCTTGCTACAGGTCCAGCTTTGGGGGGGGGGCATAACATGCCTTTGAGGGGCACGGGTGGCGCTGTGGGTTAAACCACAGATCCTAGGGCTTGCCGATCAAAAGGTCGGCGGTTCGAATCCCCGTGATGGGGTGAGCTCCCATTGCTCGGTCCCTGCTCCTGCCAACCTAGCAGTTCGAAAGCACGTCAAAGTGCAAGTAGATAAATAGGTACCACTCCAGCGGGAAGGTAAATGGCGTTTCCGTGCGCTGCTCTGGTTCGCCAGAAGCGGCTTAGTCATGCTGGCCACATGACCCGGAAGCTGTACGCCGGCTCCCTCGGCCAGTAAAGCGAGATGAGAGCGCAACCCCAGAGTCGGCCACGACTGGACCTAATGGTCAGGGGTCCCTTTACCTTTAACATGCCTTTATATTACGCTCTATTGTTCACAGTATCATAGAATCGTAGAGTTGGAAGGGACCTCCAGGGGCCATCAAGTCCAGCCCCCTGTAATGCAGGAATCTCAACTAAACCATCCGTGACAGATGGTCTTCCAACATCTGCTTAAAATCCTCAAAGGAAGGAGAGCCCACTTCTTCCTGAAGGAGACCGTTCCACAGTTGAGCAGCTCTTACTTGTTCCAGGGTCAGTTTATGCTACCGACTTTAACCACTGCACGCGAAACTAACACTTTAACATTCAAACCAGAGGCATTCCCTTCCCATTCATCTGGGTCCCACTCAGATGCGGCAGCTAGACTGGTGACTGGGGGAGGCCATCAAGACCACATAACACCGGTCTTGAAAGACCTATATTGGCTCCCAGTACGTTTCCGAGCACAATTCAAAGTGTTGGTGCTGACCTTTAAAGCCCTAAACGGCCTCGGTCCTGTATACCTGAAGGAGCGTCTCCACCCCCATCATTCAGCCCAAACACTGAGGTCCAGCTCCGAGGGCCTTCTGGCAGTTCCCTCAATGCGAGAAGCAAAGCTACAGGGAACCAGGCAGAGGCTTTTCTCAGTAGTTGTGCCATCCCTGTGGAACGCCCTCCCATCAGATGTCAAGGAAATAAACAACTACCTGACATTTAGAAGACATCTGAAGGCAGCCCTGTTCAGGGAAGTTTTTAGTGTGTGACATTTTAATGTATTTTTAATCTTTGTTGGAAGCCGCCCAGAGTGGCTGGGGAAACCCAGCCAGATGGGCGGGGTACAAATAAAATTATTATTATTATTATTATTATTATTATTATTATTATTATTATTAGTGTGGATCACCAATGTGCACAAAACAGTTTTTTTCACAGCCTTAAAGGGCAAGGTCTTGACCTTTTTCCCCCATGAAGAAATGAGCGTCTTCAACGCTTCAGATCAGAAATACCACATTTTTGAAATGAAAACAAAAGACTTAACACTTGCTGTTGTTTTCTCATCAACTTGCCAGCTTTTTTTCCTTCTTCAAAGATCTGGCTCATTGATTTTAAACCCTTGTGCTGAAATTGCTGGCACACTGGCCCTCTTGACGTGACATGCCCAAGGGTCAGAAATCAAGTGTTATCTCCTTGTCACCCCGACGTGGCATTCTCATGCAGTCATATGGGAGGGAAACAGAGTCCAAGAGTGCTCATAATATCTCATTTTGCCAACGGTGGAAGGGAAGGTGCAACAGTGCTTGCATCACTGCTATCAGAGCACAAAGCAGCAAGTGAAGTTGGATCTGCAAGTTGTCAAAGATCAGCTACCTTCCTTTCTGACCTCTCCACGCTTGCCCTGGTTTCACTGTCTCAGCCGCTAGGGACAGGCAAATCTGTCCATTCTCATTTTTCCTGCGTTGTTTCGGGAATTGCCAGCGAGGAAGGTTCACCTTTAAATGCCTCTGACTCTCCTCCAGGGCTGATGACCCATTCAGCAAAGTATGCTTCTGCTGAACTCAATGAGATTTACTCCCAAGTAATGCATGTGCAGGCTCTGGCTCAAACTTCAGGGGGTTCTGTGTCCCCACCTCCCTGCTGTGCTTTTTTAAAAACTAAAAACACATCTAGAACTACAGCTAATCCAGAATGCGGCAGCTAGACTGGTGACTGGGGGCGGCCGCCGAGACCACATAACACCGGTCTTGAAAGATCTTCATTGGCTCCCAGTACGTTTCCGAGCACAATTCAAAGTGTTGGTGCTGACCTTTAAAGCCCTAAACGGCCTCAGTCCAGTATACCTGAAGGAGCGTCTCCACCCCCATCGTTCTGCCCGGACACTGAGGTCCAGCGCCAAGGGCCTTCTGGTAGTTCCCTCATTGCGAGAAGCAAAGCTACAGGGAACCAGGCAGAGGGCCTTTTCAGTAGTGGCGCCCGCCCTGTGGAACGCCCTCCCAATGGATGTCAAAGAGAAAAACAACTACCTGACATTTAGAAGACATCTTAAGGCAGCCTTGTTCAGGGAAGTTTTTAATGTATGATATTTTAGTGTTTTTTTGTTTCTATGGAAGCCGCCCAGAGTGGCTGGGGAAACCCAGCCAGATGGGCGGGGTACAAATAATAAATTGTTGTTGTTGTTGTTGTTGTTAAGACTGCTTCATCCTTGACCCCTCCAGTCCTTTTTCAGCTCCAGATCACGCTTCACCAAGTGGCTTCGAAGGAAAAGATAACAAGGCTCCTAAAGCTTTCCCTCTACGTACCTTGGTTCTCAAATGCCATTGTTCTCAAACGCTTTGGTTCTCAAACTCCGAAAACCCGGAAGTGTTCCAGTTTTTGAACGTTTTTTGGAAGCCGGAAATCCAATGTGGCTGTCAGCTATTGTTTCTGGGGCACCTGCACCAATCAGAAGCTGTGCCTTGGTTTTTGAACATTTCAGAAGTCAAATGGACTTCCGGAACTGATTAAGTTTGGCACTTTTGTTTTTGCTATTTGTTTTATTGTTTTTGAGGCTTTTTCGATTAATTTGTTTTTGTGATTGTGTGGAACCCAGTTCAGCCACTGATTGTGTGACTGCGGAAACAGATAAAAGCCTCCCATCCAAACAATGACTATCATCAGTGCAGATGTGGGGGAAAAATAATTTTAATTTTTATCCTCTGCAATAACATCTTATTTGTTTTATAATACAGTACATTGATTATTGCTTTCATTTTATGGATCAGTGGTCTCGTTAGATAGTAAAATTCGTGTTAAATTGCTGTTTTAGGGGCTGTTTTTAAAAGTCTGGAACGGATTAATTCATTTTGCATTAATTTCCATGGGAAAGCGTGCCTTGGTTTTGGAACGCTTTGGTTTTGGAACGGACTTCTGGAACGGATTAAGTTTGAGAACCAAGGTACCACTGTATGAAAAACAAGCTTGGAGAGGAATTATTTGAAAAATGACCAGAGAGGAAAGGAGCCTCACGACACCCACCTTTTCTGCTGAGATGCAGCCTGCCCTGACTCCAGAGGAAGGAACTGTACAACTTTCCACAACACTCTTTGTCTGTGTGGGTCAGCAGCACTATTACCCAAATAGTTTTGCAAGAATTTTTAAAAACACTCTTGGTATCTTCCAGCAATGTCTGCTCAGCAAGAGACTCCAGATTCACTTCAAAATGTTGTTTTAGTGACATTTGCTGGCAACCCGAGGGAGGGCATTTAGCGTCAGGTACAGGCCTGAGGTACAAAATGCTCAATAGCAAAACAGCAAACTCCTAATAACAGTGTTTCAACAGAGGCGATTTAGGCAGTCTTTCTATCTATACATTTTCTAGCCAGTGCTGCTAGAAGTAGACACGTATACAAGTAGACGTGTATAGGATTGCATTTGTGAATTTATTTAATGTAGTTGTTTGCGGTAAAACTGTACTTTTATCAGATTCAACCTTGCCCAAATCCGGGGAACAAGAGAGCTAGATTTCTCATTGCTAGTCTTATGTAATGTGCAGATGGCACAGTACCTAGTTTTTTTCTAAGCGCTTATGAAATGTTGTTGTTGTGGCTGTTGTTATAAGAAGCCTTCCCACCACTTCCTGCCAGCGCGCAGCTGGGTTGCACATTTTCTCCTTATGCCTCATTCAAGTACCGCTGAAACAGGCTGGATTTATCTTTTTATGTGAATGAGGGTCAAAAGACAGGGCCAACTACAGCATGGTTGGGGGGGCTGGGGGCAAGGGGGAAATTTAGTTCAGTTCACATGGAAAGGAGAATGTATCGAATTTGCACTTTCGAAAAAAAACAACAGCCCCAAAACCAGTGAGAACCGAAACACGGAAGCATCCTTCGAAATTTGCACGTATCCGAATTTTGTGGTGTGGTTCTCCAACAAAACAAAAAATGCATGTACCGGTGGAAGTAATAGTATATTGGTGAAGATAATGTACAGAACGCATTCTATTAGGGCAAAACTATGGACATTAATTAAAATTGCAAACAAAGATTGTTTACTAGGAAAATTCTCAGTGAAACACTGATGAATTTTCATGAGTACAGTGGTACCTCGGGTTAAGAACTTAATTCGTTCTGGAGATCCGTTCTTAACCTGAAACTGTTCTTAACCTGAAGCACCACTTTAGCTAATGGGGCCTCTTGCTGCCGCCGCGCCGCAGCCGCGCGGTTTCTGTTCTCATCCTGAAGCAAAGTTCTTAACCTGAGGTAATATTTCTGGGTTAGCGGAGTCTGTAACCTGAAGCATATGTAACCTGAAGCGTATGGAACCCGAGGTACCACTGTATTCTTAAAAGATTCGGTTCACAAATTGCTACAGAAATGTGAAGAACTGAATTTCAGGATTGGAAAAATCAGGAAATGGGCTAAGCTTAACTTGACAGATCTTTCTGTCAGTAGTGGAAGCCCATTGCCTATAAAACACAAGCACTGTGTCTGAGGAAACAACCACAATGGGATCTGTGGGAAGGAACAGTCTCTCGGGGACCACAAGCACCCCCAGAATACTGCACCCCGGTCTCTGTGTCTTTCATTGCATGACAACATAAGTAAACTTTTAAAATATATATTCCATTCCTCTGGAAACCTCATCCCTAGAGATGCATTTGAGTCCAAAGTCTTTTTTCTGCCTGTCCTTCTGGCCTGCTGCTGTTTTCCCCAGCCCCTTGACACACACCCATCTTGTGCTCGTCTGGCGCCAACTCCTCCTCCTCTTCCTCTATCCCAGCAGTGCTGCAAATCCCTCAAACAACAGAACTTTATATATATATAACAGATAATCAGAAAGAAAAGAATCTCTACATCTCCCCTCTGACTTTGATCTTGCGGAGTCTGATCCACTCACAGATCTAGGGGGGTTACTGGAAGAACAAGGCAACATTGTTTTGGGGAATTTACTGATGGGAAATCAGAGGGTGTAATGAGTGACTCAGCCAGAGCCATACAAAGTAACTCATTGGCGAAATCTGGAACAAAGCGCCCGGGATCTATGCCTCTCCCCCATGCACCCAAGACTTAAGCAATGGGTCTCATCCACGCTATACATTTAAAGCACATGGCTTCCTCCAGAGAATCCCGGGAACTGCAATTTATTGCTCACAGAGCTACAGTTCCCAGCACCCTTAAAAACTATAGTCCCCGGGATTCTCTGGGGAGAAGCCCTGGGCTTTATAGTGTGGATGTGAGTAGAAACAAATCAAATGGATATTCATGGCCTGATGCACAGCGGATTTGCGATGCAATTACAGCTGGAAGGTTTTGCCCGGTTTGTTTTTGAAACTGACTCCAAGGCAAGTTGAGCATCCACACCAGTGACCAGAGGAGGAATGACCGCTGGGTTGCACCATGGTGCAACTGCAGCAGCACACCCGGTCGCCTTCTTCTGCCCCAGCTGCAATAAAACATGTCTCTCCCATATCGGTCTCTACAGCCACAGCAGGCGCTGTAATCTTCACCCCCAAAGGGGTGTCTCCTGGGACAGACAGGTGCCAACCTATTATGGGTGGCAGGTTTTGCTCGTGCCGTTCCCATCCATTGCACTGAACTCCTAATGGGCAGCGCCTTGTTTTAAGTGGCAAGGGAATGGCTGCTTGGGTCTTCTGCCTTGGGCAACTGAAAGGTCTCAGGAGGCGCAAGGAGATAGGATAATAATATATTAACGATGGAATAACAAATAAAGTGAATAACGCAACAATAACAAAAATAATAGTGGAGGGAAGTACTGGGCTGTGGGGGAGGGAGGTGAAGGGATTAACTGAAACTGTTAAAGATTGGTATAGGATTTAAGAGATTTAAATTTTCATAAAGATTCTATATGGAAAGCAGAGAGCAGCAAGAAATATCAAGTATTGGAGAGGAGATCAGTGTAAACGAAAACATGAGACTTCCGGTTTTGTTACATATGATTTTATTTTGGAGTTGTCTGTTTATTTTGGAGTTGTTGGTTGTAAAGAATGTATATTATGTGAATAAAATAATAAAGGATGAAACAAAACGTCTCAGGTCAGCCCTTCCAAGATGGCGGCGTTGGGCACTGTGTGTTGCAAACGTTTCCTGTTGTGCTTTTGGTTGCAGTCATGCAAAGACCCATGTCCTACTCATAAGAGGTTCTAGAATCCAGAAGACCAGGATTGTATGTACCTCAAAGCACAAGTCTCTCTCTAAAAAAAATCCCAGCCTATGACTTGTGATCAGCTGCTTTGACCACAAAAGGCGCAGCCTGCCTGGCTTCAGATGCTGAGACAGCAGTGTACCCTGAGGCCTTTAGCTCTACTGGGATGGCAAAACAAGCTGAAACAGCAAAGCCTGTACGTCGGCTTGTGGGGAGAGAAGAAACAGCCACTGCAGAGTTAAATCCAGCTAGAAAAACAGCCGAAGCCTGGCATGTAGGAATTGGGAAATCAGCAGTAACAGCAGTAATGACTCCAAAGACATGGTGTGCCAACTGGAATAAAACATTTCTCCATGTAATCCCTGTCAGCTGAAAGCAGGAGCGCCACTTTAGATTTTAGGGAGAGATTTCATTAGGGGAGGAAGTATTTTCAACTCAGGTCAAACAGTTCTTTCCTTTCCCCCTGCCCAAAGAAAGGACCGTAGGCAAAAGTGGACCCATCAGTTTAATTGTTTATACCAGTTGCTATGTTTGTAGAACAAATAAGTTAGGAAGAAATATTCGGGTGCTTCTATGGAATATTGCATGTGCAGTTTTTAAGAAAAATTCCACTCTGTTGGAGGAAATGTGGCCAAGTTGGAACCTTGTGGTGGTTATGTGAAGCTCTAACTATATTTTGGAAGGCAACCTTTCAGTAGATTAGCACAACTGTCCAACAACCTGTACCCCATAATTGGCTCTACAGTGGTACTTCGGGTTAAGTACTTAATTCATTCCAGAGGTCCATACTTAACCTGAAACTGTTCTTAACCTGAAGCACCACTTTAGCTAATGGGGCCTCTTGCTGCTGCCACGCCACCGGAGCTGCTGCCACGCCACCTGAAGCAAAGTTCTTAACCTGAAGCACTATTTCTGGGTTAGCGGAGTCTGTAACCTGAAGTGTATGTAGCCTGAAGCGTATGTAACCTGAGGTACCACTGTACCACTGTAACTTAAAAAGCAGAGGCATCACCTTGCTGACAAACGTCCGTATAGTAAAAGCTATGGTTTTCCAAGTAGTGATGTATGGAAGTGAGAGCTGGACCATAAAGAAGGCTGATCGCCGAAGAATTGATGCTTTTGAATTATGGTGCTGGAGGAGACTCTTGAGAGTCCCATGGACTGCAAGAAGATCAAACCGATCCATTCTTAAGGAAATCAGCCCTGAGTGGTCACTGGAAGGACAGATCCTGAACCTGAGGCTCCAAGACTTTGGCCACCTCATGAGAAGAGAAGACTCCCTGGAAAAGACCCTGATGTTGGGAAAGATTGAGGGCACAAGGAGAAGGGGACGACAGAGGACGAGATGGTTGGACAGTGTTCTCAAAGCCACAAACATGAGTCTGACCAAACTGCGGGAGGCAGTGGAAGATAGGAGTGCCCGGCGTGCTCTGGTCCATGGGGTCACGAAGAGTCGGACACGACTAAACAACAACAACTGGTGTGCTTTCGAACTGCTAGGTTGGCAGGAGCTGGGACAGAGCAACGGGAGCTCACCCTGTCGCAGGGATTCGAACTGCAGATCTTCCGATTGGCGAGCCCAAGAGGCTCAGTGGTTTAGACCACAGTGAGCCACTAACCTGGGAGGCAAGTAACCCTAAATGAAACCACGAGTTAAGGAGGAGCACCTAAACATGAGGTCCCCAGAGAGGAGATTGTGGCCCTAGCATTCCTTCCCTGGTCCTTGAAGGCTGGAATGTATGATGTGATACCATTTTTCCTGTGCTTATCTCTACCCGGTAGCTTCAGTTCCTGAAACTTTTTTTGAAGGGTGGAACCCATCCCAATCAAGATAAGGGTTTCTGGTAAGTAAGTCAATAAAAAGAGTCACTCAAGACAAGGCTGAGCTCCTGGTGGGAGTTCTGCCTTTATCGGGGGGGGGGGGGCTAACTGAGAGCTGTCCTAAGAGGGAACCTGTCTCACCAGGAAGGGGGCAGCAGGAAGAACAAAAGGACGTTTTTGCAATCTGACAACAAGAGGCTAATTGGAAACAGATACATTCCAATTGTATTGACCAAGGAGTTGGGTTGCGACACAGCAGTGCTGACCCGGCGAGCCTGTGACCCCGTGGATGTTGCCGGACAACAATTCTCATCATCCCTGATGATGCGAGTCTAACCAGACCCTCTTCTCAGAGATCCAGAGAAGCCAAGAGCGCTTCCAACTGTTGTCAAAATATGAATAAAAACAAAACAGGGCACCGAAAATATAGCAGGACGTAACTTGAATTTGACTTACATAATATATTTTTTAAACCAGGTCAAATGTTCCTATAGCTGCTTTTCTGCCTGAATGTGTCTGCCTAAGGACTTGCAAAACTTTTCGAATGCCAAAAAGAATCAACAAGTCTCTAAATGTGAGGCCTCTTTGAAACTGAGCCCTCTGTTCCCCAAAATGGCCTTCCTGACCCCCCTGATTGGCCCTGAGTCGACCATAATGGGGGGGGGTGTTTGTCACCCATGCAGTGTTGAAAAATCCTATTGCCTCATACTGAGGCTCAGCTGAAAGGGGTGTACTGCGGATGAGGGGGAGTATATTTAAAAGCAGAACTGGAACATTTAAAAAAAAATACCCTGGGTTTCCACATTTAGGGCAAAGATCTCTGAAAGTTATAATTGCAGTCATGAACATTTGCCCTTGTGACTCCACCTTCATGAGAAATTCAGTGTCCTTTCCTTAAAGGAATAAATAGAGATATTTACATATTACTATTTCCGTCTCCTGTATGGAATGGTTTTTCTGGGTTTGATTTGACCACACTCTCATTTTATGATCAGCGGAAATGGTTCTTGCTATGCTAGAACTTGCACCACTGTAAAACAATTAGGAGCCTGTTCTCCCTCCTGTTTTTTAAAACCTCAGCAACAGCAGTAGAAAAACAGATGCAGGTTGGTTGGCCAATGGTTCTGGATGATGGGATGCTGCTGTGATTCCACAACAGGTTTTCCACCCTGGTAGGGATGCCAGCTTTTGAATTATGGTGCTGGAGGAGACTCTTGAGAGTCCCATGGACTGCAAGAAGATCAAACCGATCCATTCTGAAGGAAATCAGCCCTGAGTGCTCACTGGAAAGACGGATCCTGAAGCTGACACTCCAATACTTTGGCCACCTCATGAGAAGAGAAGACTCCCAGGAAAAGACCCTGATGTTGGGAAAGATGGGGGGCACAAGGAGAAGGGGATGACAGAGGACGAGATGGTTGGACAGTGTTCTTGAAGCTACCAGCATGAGTTTGACCAAAATGCGGGAGGCAGTGGAAGACAGGAGTGCCTGGCGTGCTCTGGTCCAGGGGGTCACGAAGAGTCAGACACGACTAAACGACTAAACAACAACAACAAGGGATGCCAGCAGGATTTCCCTGGCTTGGTGCATCGCATGTGGATCAGGCCCTCTGCGCACACCCTCACAACCTGCTGCTTGTGTACATTTATTAACTTCGCCTGGGCCACATTCACGCCATACACTGAAAGCACTACGGTACCACTTTAAACAGTCATGGCTTCCCCCAAAGAATTCTGGGAGCTCTAGTTGGCTAAAGGCGCTGAGAGTTGTTAGGAGCAGAGGTATACCATCCTAGAGGGTCCCTTGTGCCCTTGGTGAGGTGATGTACCAGCAGTCCCCCACCCAAATAAATCACTGTCCTCCAGGGGGCAGGGGCTAATATGTGTGCGTGCAAAATCTACAGGTAATACACACCCTCCACCATCCCTGGAGACCCCTGCCACCCAGGAGCTGGCCCAGGGGACCCAGCAACAGCAAGATTATTGCACCCCCCACAAGCCCTTCGTGGGGGCCACCTTCACCAACCTCAAGGTATGCCCCTGGTTAGGAGAACCCCTATTCCCCTCC